>NW_027461950.1:600000-900000 GCF_050947455.1 Rhinoderma darwinii | reverse complement strand
TTTTAAAGGATGGTTGTCGTGTTGTATCCAGAAAAGCTCCTTCCTTAGGTGACCTGTTGTCTCCTTCTATATTTTCCTCAAACATTCCCAAACTGACATGGCTTCAATATACGGGTTTCTTTAAATGCGGCTCGCATCCATGTAAAATCTGTTCATATGCCAAGCCCACTAAGACTTTTAGAGATTCAGATAACAATACAAATTTTTAAATTCAAACTTACATTAATTGCAACAGTGAGGCAGTGATATACATTGTGGAGTGTTTGGAATGCAACCTAATGTATGTAGGTTGCACCAGCCGCAAATGTAAAACTAGGATACTAGAACATTTGGGCTATATAAGAAATCCTAACCTCACCAATATCTCCAATGTTGTAAAACATTTCATAACCTTCCATAATAGATCAATTACAAGTCTGAGATGTTATGCCATAAAAAAAGTCAAAACTCCAACCAGAGGGGGGAACATCAAACATAAAATCTTATCACGTGAAGCATACTGGATATTTACACTAAAAACGAGGTTTCCTAAAGGTTTGAACCTAAAAAAAGAATTAACCCTTTCAAGACCAAGCTCATTTTGACCTTCATGACCAGCCCCATTTTCTCAAATCTGACATGTGTCAATTTATGTGTTAATAACTCTGGAATGCTTTTGCCTATCCAAGCGATTCTGAGATTGTTTTCTCATGACATATTGTGCTTTATGATAGTGGAAAAATGTGATCAATAAATTCATTGCTTATTTGTGAAAAACACCAAAATTTAGAGAAAATTTGCAAAAATTATGATTTTTCTCATTTTAAATGTATCTGGTTGTAAAACAGATAGTAATACCACACAAAATAGTTACTATTTTACATATTCCATATGTCTACTTTATATTTGCTTTGTTTTTTGAACATTATTTTATTTTTCTAGGACGTTACACGGCTTAGTACTTTACCAGCAATTTCTCACATTTTCAAGAAAATTTCAAAAGGCTATTTTTACAGGGACCAGTTCAGTTCTGAAGTGGCTTTGAGGGCCTTATGTACTAGATAGACCCCATAAATCACCACATATTAAAAACTGCACCCCTCAAAGTATTCAAAACAGCATTCAGAAAGTTTCTTAACGCTTTAGGCGCTTCACAGGAATTCAAGCAAAAGTACAGGTGAAATTTACAAATTTTCTTTTTTTTGCTGAAATTCATTTGTAATACATTTTTTTCTGTAACACAGAAGGTTTTACCTGAGAAATGCAACTCAATATTTATTGCCCAGATTCTGCAGTTTTTAGAAATATCCCACATGTGGCCCTAGTGCGCTAATTTACTGAAACACCGGCCTTAGAAGCAAAAGAACACCTGGTGGATATTGGGGCCTCCTTTTTTTAGAATATATTTTAGGCACCATGTCAGGTTTGAAGAGGTCTTGTGGTGCCAAAACAGTGGAAATCCCCCAAAATGAGACGGTTTTGGAAACTACACACCTCAAGGAATTTATCTAGGGGTATAGTTAGCATCTTGACCCCACAGGTCTTTTGCTATATTTATTGGAGTAAGTCTGTGAAAGTGAAAATATACTTTTTTTCTGAAAAAATATTAAAAAAAAATAATATTTGCAAGGAATAAATATTAAAAAGCACCCCAAAACTTGTAAAGCTACTTCTCCCGATTATGCCAATACCCCATATGTGGTACTAAACTGCTATTTGGACCCACAGCAGAGCTCAGAAGGGAAGGAGCGCCATTTGAATTTTGAAGTGCAGATTTTGCTGGATTGGTTTTCAGTGCCATGTCGCGTTTGCAACGCCCTGGAGGGAGCAAAACAGTGGAATCCCCCCAAAACTGACCCTATTTTGAAGACTACACCCCTCAAGGAATTTTTCTAGGGGTATAGTTAGCATTTTGACCCCACAGGTTTTTTGCTGAATTTAGTGGAATTAGGCCATGAAAATGAAAATGAAAACATAGAAATGTTTAATTTTTACAATGAATAAAGTAGAAAAAATCACCCCAAAATTTGTAAAGCAATTTGTCCTGATTACAACAATACACCATATGTGGTAATAAACTGCTGTTTGGACACACGGCAGGACTCAGAAGGGAAGGAACAATATTTGGCTTTTGGAGCTCAAATTTAGCTGGAATGGTTTTCGGGTGTCATGTCGCATTTGCAAAGCCCCTGAGGTACCAAAACAGTGGAAACCTCCCACTGGAACGAGCGATCATTAGGTCGCTGGTACAATACACTGCAGTACTAATGTATTGCAGTATAATGTCATTTTACAGGCTCCTGTAACAGCGCGATCGCTGTTCCTGTCCGTTAGTCCCGGGTGTCAGCTGTAATACACAGCTGACACCTGCAGAATATGGAGCGGGCGCAGCGTGTGAGTCCGCTCCATATATAACCCCTCGCACCACGACATGCTATTAAGTCGTGGTGCGCCAAGGCGTTAATGCGCAGCGGATGGTGCAAATTGGAAATTAACATTTTCCACTGATATGCCATTTTAATGCACAATACGTTGTGCCCAGTTTGTGCCACTGAAGACAAATACCTCATATAATGTTGAGCAGGTTCTCCCGGATATAAAATATCATATATGTGGACGTAGGCTGGTGCTTGGGCACGCTGTGGGGCTCAGAAGGGAGGGAACGCCATTTGGCTTTTGGAGCGCAGATTTTGCTTGGTAACTGTTCTGTTTGGGGTTTTGCTGGTATTTCAGTTATGATGTGGGGGCATATGTAACCTGTGCGGAGAACATCAGGACATAATAAGAGGGTATAATAATGGGGTACATAAATAATAATCCGCAGATATGTGGCCGGTGTCGCACTGATAAATGGTCGCCCGATCTCATCTGCTTTTGGAACACTGCAAATTTTGCATCGCCATATTCTGAGAGCCAGAACTTTTTTCTTTTTTCTCCAACGGAGCCGTGTGAGGGCTTATTTGTTGCGGGACAATCTGTACTTTTCATTGGTACCATTTTAGGGTACATGTGATTTTTTTTATCACTTTTTATTACATTTTTTTGGAAGCAAAGTGACAAAGAAACATAAATTCTGACAATCTTATTTGTATTTTTTTTTTACACTTTTCACCGTGCGGTATAAATGACATTTTACTTTATTCTGCGGGTCGGTACGATTACGGCGATACCATATATATCTAGGTTTTTTTATGTTTTGTGGCGATTGCGCAATAAAATCACTTTGATAAAAAAAAAATTTTTTTATGTCACCGTATTCTGAGAGTCATAATTTTATATTTTTCCGTCAAAAAAGCGGTGTAAGGGCTTGTTTTTTGCTGGACGGGTTGTAGTTTTTATTGGTACTATTTTGGGGTACATGCGACTTTTTGATCACTTTTTATTCTATATTTTGGGAGGGTTGATGACCAAAAAAAAGTGATTCTGACATTGTTTTTTAATTATTTTTTTTGCGGTGTTCACCGTGCGGGAAAAATAATTTTATAGTTTGGGTTGTTACGAATGCGGTGATACCAAATATGTGTACTTTTTTTTACATTTTCATTTTTTTCCTATAATAAAGACTTATTATAGGAAAAAAAGCATTATTTTTTTTTGTAACTTTTATAACTTGTATTTACACTTTTATAAAACTTTTTTATTACTTTATTTTTTACTTTTTACTTGTTTTACTTGAAGATCTGCAGCACTGATCGCTGCTATAATACATTACACTACCTAGGTAGTGTAACGTATTATAAACTGTCAGTGTGACGCTGAGAGTCACACTGACAGGAAGCTTATGAGAACCAGCATCCGGCTGGTTCTCATAGGCTGCTGTGCATGGCAGACCCGGGGGCTGTTTTATGGCCCCCGGTTCTGCCTTATAACCGACTGCAGCACCAGCAATCGGTCCCCGGGAAAGTTTGTTGTAGCAACAAACTTTCCAGTTTGTTATAGCAACAAACTTTCCAGTTCGGTGCTACAACACACTTTCCCTGCGATCACATGACCGGGACCTGAACTAATCAGGTCCCGATCATATCTCCGGGACCAGAGGCAGGTGATAACAGCGCGATCCGGGTGTCAGCGCTACTCTGAGACACCCGGATCGTGCTTTTAACACCCACCGTGAATTCACGTCGGCACTGCACAGAGCCCAGCAAGTGCCGACGTGAATATACAGTGCGCGGTCGGGAAGCGGTTAATGTTCCACTAATAGTAAAAGAATCTATGAAATGATCGGTAGAATCTAATATGGCCTAATAATCAATAATACCTGTTAATGTTCATGGCTTTTACAGATGACACCTAATTATCCATATTAACGGGTCCTTCCCCCATCAGATTTCCCGTTTGACGGTCTAGTATACAAAGGAAAACAAATTTTCCAATACTAATTATCCTTGAAGACCAATACATAATTCCCCTTCTTTCCAGTTCATGTATTGTTTTAAACTGTTTAAATGATGTATTTTTTAGCGTCTATTCATGTTTTAATTTTTCGATGTGAGTATTTCAGAGGTTTATATCCGACAGCCTAATAAACAGAAATTAGCATTAATATTCTATCCACTACTCTAGGATAGTTTTGGATCATTGTTAACCCTCATTTTATTATTTATAAATATTCATCAATCAACGCTTTAAGCACACAACTTACTAGTGGAGCAGTGATGTTCTATCACCGGCTCTCTGTTTCAGCACCACTTCTGCTGGACAGCTCCACCGTGCTGGATAGCTTTTATTCATAGAATACTGATGCTTTATAGGCGTCTCCCTAGTTCAGCACTACTATGCTGGACAGCACCACTTTTCTGTGACATCACTAATTTTCACCTGTTGGCAACCGGATATAGACCTCGTTCTGACATTTAGTTCTTAGCATTAAAGCCATGAGGAAGGACGTGGTATACGTCTGAAACGCGTAGGCAACTTACCTACATTTTCACCCTTGCATTCGGGAATGATATTGTTTTAACCATCCAAATAAAATTGGAACTACGTTCTGTTTGAAACCTGACTGCGCTGGACCATTGACTTTTGTCTACTTAGGTCTACTTAGATACAACGGCTTAGCAGACAGTATCACACATAGGCCCAATTAGAAGGTGAATTGTGAAAAAAAATCTTATGGTGTTTTTCGATAAAGCTCACTTAAACTGGTATTATTTAAACAGTTAACCGATGAATGGCGCGGTTTATGTAGAATTTACCCTGCGGCCTAATGTACCATATAATGTATTTAAAAAAACCTGTAATTCCACCATTTCTGTTTTGATTTTACAATGTTCATCGGGCGGCATGAATTGCATGATAACTTGACTCCGCGGGTCGTTACGATTATGGCGATACCAAATGTATATAGTTTTATTTTTTACAAAATAATTTGTTTTTGTGACGCTGCATTCGAAGATGAACTGCATAGTTTTTCAATGCAACAGCACTTCATAGGGCGGGAAGGTGCTAAAACCCACTCTCTGAAGCCCCCCTTCAAGATACATTTCAACTAATCTGGTCCCCATGGCAGAAATATGTCTTTCCATCTGGCACCTCCAGCAGACTCCTTTCAGTCTAGTTTGATTTCTTTTACCTCAGAGTTCCTCTTTTTACCTTTTTTTAATGTATTTTCTCCCCCCCCTTTTTTTTTAACTATTTCTAACAGGGGCTGTGCAGGATTAGAAAAATATGGCTGCTTTCTTTCAAAAACAGCACCACACCTATCCACAGGTTGTATCTGGTATTGCAGGTTTGCTCCATTGAAGTGAATATTAATGAGCTGTAATACCACACACAACCTATGGACAGGTGTGGTGCTGGTTTTTGGAGAAAGCAGACAAGTTATCTTATCCTCGAGAACGCTTTGTCATGGATTGTTCTTGTGCGGAGATGCTCCCTGCATTATCGCTTTTCCTTTATGGCCGCTGATATGTTCTATTCAGCTTTATGGCCTCTGTGGTAAGTACACTGCCAGTCATTAAAGGGTTAACACTTCAGACCACTGTGGGTGACCTATCAATGAATGAGGCAGCAGTGTTAATAAACTCCTGCAGTAATGATGATGAATGCGCTGATGTCATAAATACAAATGTTTATGACATAAAGAAGATTCCATTTAGAAGGTTTTACTGCCACATTCAGCGCCATATTGGATGGGACTGAGGACCTTGAGCTTGACTTCCCCACCAATACCGACATAATGTAATTTGGAGATTCTAGCTGGGAAACCCTACACCCAAGACCACTTCTTCATCACAGTGATGCCATCCTCTTCATACGGGTTGTCTGTAATAGAGGGGGTTTCCAGCAGGAGATCCCCTTCTATTGGCAGGAGCGGAGACAGATGCTACAAGGAGGCATCTGGAGGACCCGTCTCATCCGTGGATCACCCATTCATTTTAATGGGTGACCAGGAAGAGAGACATCCGCCTAGCCAACCAGATCAGCCGATTCATGTGTTTTATGTTGTTCGTTCATTGTATTGTCTTTCCTTGAAAATCTGAGAAAACTTACAAATTCTGTTACAAATTCTATTTTGGCACCTTCTAAGCCCAGAGGAAGGGCAATCCTCCAGCCATGGTTTCCCTAGAGGTTTCCCCCACAGGGGGTTTTTCCTTTCCTGCGTGCTGGAGGGTGACTCTTCGTGAGTCGGAGGTTTGCCATTTTGGGTTTGGTCATATAATATAATAAAAGTTTTGACCATTTAACACCCAATTATAATGTTTTGTGTCTTTATTTTGCATTCTTTGGTTTGGTGATTGGGATTCTGGGTCTATCACATATCACAAAATCATAAGGCCGGACATCTACTTCCCACACTGACATAAAATGGAGACAACAAGCGTTGCAGCACAATTAAGTGTACACATCCTTACATTAACCCCTTCCCGACATTTGCCGTATGGGTACGCCATGGAAAGCTATGACTTCCCGCAAATTGCCGTATCCATACGCCAAATGTTTGGCAACGGCCCAGAAGCTGAGTCGGTGCCATCATCCCCGGATCTCAGCTGTATCTTACAGCTGACATCCGGCTGTAATTTGAGGGGACCGAAATTAGCTTTGATCCCCGCCATTAACCCCTTAAGTGCAGCGCTCAAACGCGAGTGCTGCACTTAAGGTGTTTGCAGCTCATCGGAACCCCAGCAATGAAATTGCCGTGGTTCCGGTGGCTGCAATTGCAACTGGAGGCCTAATACTGGCCTCCCGGTCTGCCTAATACGGAAGACGGTCGAGATCCGCCCGGCGGCGGAGCCTGATCGGCTTCCGTAGCCGCCGGAAAGATGGCATCCACCTGTAATGTCAGGAACCGGAGCTAGCTCCGATCCCTGCCATTAACCCCCTCGATGCAGCAATCGAAAGCGATTACTGCATCGTAGTGGTTACTAGCAGATCACCAGCCCTGACAGGCAATCAGGACTGGCGACTGCTGCTATGGCAACAGGAGACACAATGGCCTCCTGCTATGTCATTACGGAAGCCGATTAGGCCCCGCCGGGAGGCGAAGCCTAATCGGCTTGCTGTCAGTGAATAAATGACAGATCTAATACATTGCACTACGTAGGTAGTGCAATGTATTAGAAAAAAACTAAAGCTGACAGTTGGACCGTCAAGTCCCCTAGTGGGACTTGAGAAAAAGTGTCAAAAAAGGTGTAAAAAAAAAAGTGAAAAAAATAAAAGTTTGAAAACCATAAAAGTTTCAAGTAATAAAATAAAACACAATCTTCTAATTGGCTTGCTGTCAGTGAATAACTGACAGATCAAATACATTGCACTACGTAGGTAGTGCAAAGTATTAGAAAAAAAACATCAGACAGTTGGAACTTCAAGTGGGACTTGAAAGAAAGTGTAAAAGAAAGTATAAAAAAGTGTAAAAAAAAAAATGAAAAAAATAGAAGTTTGAAAACAATAAAAGTTTCAAGTAATAAAATAAAACACAATCGCCCTATTTCACTAATCAAGTCCTTTATTATTGAAAAAAAATAATAAACCATACGTATTTGGTATTGCCGCGACCGTAACGACCTGAGGTATCAAAATATTATATTATTTATTGCACACGGTGAACAGCGTAAAAAATACCGTAAAAACCTATACCCGAGTTTCTGTTTTTTGGTCACTTTGACCTACATATATTGGAATAAAAAGTGATCAAAAAGTCGCACGTATCCAAAAATGGTACCTATAAAAACTATAGCTTGTCTCGCAAAAAACAAGCCCTCATACAGCTCCGTCGACAAAAAAATTGGAAACATATGGTTCTCACAACTTGGCGACAGAAAAAATACATTCTTTTTACAAAAGCAATTTTAATGTGCAAAATGTTGTCAAACATAAAAAAGTTCTATAAATTAGGTATTGCCGGAATCGTACGGATCCACATAATAAAGTTAACAGGTAATTTATAACGCATGGTGAACACTGTATAAAAAAAAATTAAAAAGATGTGCCAGAATTGCGTTTTTTCGTTTACCTGGCCTTCCAAAAAATAGGATAAAGGTGATCAAAAAGTCGCATGTACCCGAAAATGGTACCAATAATCGTTACAGCTCGTCCTGCAAAAAAACAGCCCTCATACCACTACGTCTATGAAAAAATAAAATTAGTTATGGCTCCAATAAGTCAGGAAATAAAAAATATGCAGTTGTGCCCGAGGGGAACATTTCCTCTGTTTCAAGAGGCGATTTATCAAGGATCTAAAATTAGGGAACCAGGAAGGGGAGGGCACAAACATATCTGCTGGAAGCGAGGGTGCCCGTATTATACCAGGACAACACTTCACAGCAAAATTCCCCAAACTGCAAATATGCGGATCAAAAGGGGCATAAGAAAGGACGCCATATATCAGTGCGACACTGGCCTGTGCAGAATGGATTGCTTCACAGCGTAACACACATAAATGGATTATTTTATTGTTTTTTTACCCCATTATTATACCCCCTGACTATGCCCCTGATGTACTCTGCCCAGCTCACATATGCCCCACATTATAAACGGAAACACCAGTAAGACTCCAAACAAAACTATTACCAAGCAAATTCCACGCTCCAAAAGCCAAATGACGCTCCCACCCATCTGAACCCTACAGTGTGCCCAAACAGCAGTTTCCTTCCACATATATGGCATCGTCATACCCGGGAGAACCCTTTTAACAATTTTTGGGGTGTGTGTCTCCAGTGACATAAGCTGGGTATGACATATTTGCCATTGAAATGGCATTTCTAAGGAAAAATATCAATTTTTACTTTGCACCATCCGCAGCGCATTCATTTATAGAAAATACCTGTGGGTGAAAATGCTCACTACACCCCTTAATAGATGCCTTGAGGGGTGCAGTTTCCAAATGGGGTCACTTCTCAGGGCTTTCTTTTTATTATTTCACATCTGAGCCTCTGCAATTGTGATCCAATACTTTATAAATCGCCAAATTAGGCCTCGATTTCGCATGGTACGCTTTCACTCCTGAGCCTGGTCAAATGTTCGGCAAAAGATTAGGGCCACATGAAGGGTGTTTCTAAAACCAGGAAACCCAGCATAAAAATTAGAGAGCTGTCTTGTTATGGTGGCACAAGCCGGGCACCACATAATGGCATATCTATGGAAAAAAAAATCCCATTTTCACTCTGCAACATCGAGTGCACACTAATTTCTACAAAACACCTGCAGGGTTAACATGCTTACTACACCCCTAGGTAAATGCATTGAGGGTGTAGTTTCCAAAATGTGGTCACTTCTGCGGGGTTTCCACAGTTTTGGTCTCACAGGTGCCCAGAAACCAATCCAGCAAAATCTGCACTCCAAATGGCGCTCCTTCCTTTCTGAGCCTTGCCGTGTGCCCAAACAGCAGTTTATGACCACATATGGTGTATTGCCGTACTCGGGAGAAATTGCTTTACAAATGTTGTGTTCTTTTTTTCCATTATTTATTGAGAAAACAAAAAATTTGCTGTAAAGCTACGTCTTATTGAAGAAAAAGGATTGTTTTTATTTTCACTGCCCAATTCAAATAAATTCTATGAAACATCTATGGGGTCAAAACGCTCAGTATACCCCTAGATAATTTCCTCAATGGGTGTAGTTTCAGAAATGAGGTCACTTGTGTGGGGTTTACACTGTTTTATCCCCTCAGGGGCTTTGTAAATGTGACATGGCCTCCGCAAACCATTCCTGCTAAATGTGAACTCCAAAAGCCAAATGGTGCTCCATCCGTTCTAAGCCCTGCCGTGTGTCCAAACAGCCGTTTATTACCACATGTGGGGTACTGTTTTACTCGGGAGAAATTGCTTTACAAATTTTGCGGTGCTTTTTCTCCTTCAGTCTTTGCGGAAATTAGAAAAAATTTGCTAAAACTACATTTTCTTTGAAAAAATTTAGATTTTTATTTTCAGGGCCTACTTCCAATAATTTCTGCAAAACACCTGGGGGGTCAAAACGCTCAGTATACCCCTAGAAAATTTCCTTGAGGTGTGTAGTTTCTCAAATGGGATCACTTTTGGGGGATTTCCACTGTTTTGGCACCGCAAGAGCCCTTGAAACCTGACATGGTCCCTAAAATATATTCGAATAAAAATAAGGCCCCAAAATCCACTAGGTGCTCCTTTGCTTTGCCGGTGCTTCAGTCCAGTAGCACGCTACGGCCACATGTGGGATATTTCCTAAAACTGCAGAATCTGGGCAATAAATATTGAATTGCAGAAAAATTTGGGAATTCAAGATGATGATAAAATTCCAGTCATTGACACAAGGCCTCAATCTAACACCAGGATTTATGAGCCACTACATGGACACACGTCACGTCCCCCATCAGACTGATTCCAGATGCCTTAACTCCTAAGTAATCAACCCTATAACCCCAATTTTATTGCCCCGGCTTATCTTAATGATATGTCACCTCATGTACTAATTGTCTTTGTGTAACATCTAAATGTTGTGCTTTTTTCTAAGTCATTCATTTGTAAAACACCTGAAGAAGGAGCCTCTGCGTTCTGAAATCTTGCATATAGAACTTTTATGGTTAGCCAATAAAGGTATCATACCTATTATACTTTTGTCTTTTTTGACACAAAAGTATTTAACATTTCATATTGTCTCTGGCTAACACGGTACTACACTATTTTTTACTGTACTTCGTGAAAATGGAGGATACCCCAATGTACCGAACACAGATGGATCTTAAAAACCTACTGAAGAAACTGGCACAACTGAATAGCGACATATTCTTCCTAACCAGATGCAAAAAGGAGAATCTTATCCCCAAAGGCCTCATGATCAAGAACCCAACAGAATATACCTACAACACTCACTTTTCACAGAAACTTTGCTACAGATCATCTGAAAGACTGCGGAACCACTTTATTGGATTTTTTTACAACAAGAAAAGAACCATCCAAAATGAGATTAATTCCCTAAGTGATAAAATACAAGGACCTGGATCAAGTCTAACCAAGCAAGTATTAAAGGAATTCTACAATAAATTACAAAATCAACTTATCATCTGCAAACAAAAGAAACTCCACAGACTAAGGAAGAAATCGGGTCTCAAAATACAAGAAGGAAAGCAAAATCCACATAACCATTTGGATATACAATCATCTGTTGTAAACCTCTCTCAGTATGAACCAAGCAAAATGGAAATTAATGTTCTATCTAAAGGACTTACATTTTGTCCCACTAAACCACTAGACAGAGCCCAGTTTTGCAGTGACGTGGAGGAATACCGTAGATTGCGGCTGAAAGAATTATTTTCTGACAAAACAGATATGACATCACAAGCCGGGATGGGAAAAGAAACATCAAGAAAGAAGAAGACGACAAACTGGACCCCACAACCTGGATACAATCAAACTCTGGATTACTACATAGACTGCTTCAGAAAAAAAGTTAAATCTGAGATCTTGGACCAACAACACAAAGTAACACACAATCTCAGCATGGAGGAAAGGAATGCAACAAAATCACTAAAATCCAACAGAGACATCATCATCAAACCAGCTGATAAAGGAGGCGCTGTAGTGATTCTGAATACATCCGATTATATCCAGGAGGCACACAGACAACTCTCAGACAGAAAATACTACACCCTGCTTAATGAAGACCCCACCAAACAATACACAGTAGAACTTGTCCGTATCATCAATAATTTCAACGCTGTATCAGACAGTTTAATGGACCTTATACCGGACAATCCCAGAATGGGAACATTCTACGTTACCTAAAATACATAAAGAAGGCAATCCAGGGAGACCAATCATTTCAGGTGTTGGGACTTTAACTGAGAATATTTCTGGCTGGGTGGAAAATCTTCTAAAGCCCTTGGTGAGGTGCACACCCAGTTATGTCCAGGACACCACAGACGTCCTCTGCAAACTCTCAGCTCTAGGTCCACTACCAGAGGGAACAATATTGGCAACTATGGATGTGGAATCTTTATATTCTAACATCCCCCATGAGGATGGCATAGCCGCATGCCAACACTTTCTTCAAAAGAACAATCTAGCGACAGAGCCAGCCCTACAACTCATCAGGTTCGTACTCCATAACAATTATTTTTTATTTGACGAAGACATATATCTGCAATGTATGGGAAGCGCTATGGGTAGCAAAATGTCACCACAATATGCTAACCTGTTTATGGCCAAACTAGAGGAAGAGTTTTTATCAACCTGCGCAACTAAACCTTTAGCATATTTCCGGTACATTCATGACCTGCTGATAATCTGGACAGGCTCTGAACATGAACTGCTTTCTTTCCATAAAAACTTCAACAAGTTCCATCCTACCATCAAACTCACTCTCAACTACTCTACATCTCAAATACATTTTCTGGACATGACCATATACAGTGGAGGAAATAAGTATTTGATCCCTTGCTGATTTTGTAGGTTTGCCCACTGTCAAAGACATGAACAGTCTAGAATTTTTAGGCTAGGTTAATTTTACCAGTGAGAGATAGATTATATTAAAAAAAAAAAAAATCACATTGTCAAAATTATATATATTTATTTGCATTGTGCACAGAGAAATAAGTATTTGATCCCTTTGGCAAACAAGACTTAATACTTGGTGGCAAAACCTTTGTTGGCACGCACAGCAGTCAGACATTTTTTGTAGTTGATGATGAGGTTTGCACACATGTTAGATGGAATTTTGGCCCACTCCACTTTGCAGATCATCTGTAAATCATTAAGATTTCGAGGCTGTCGCTTGGCAACTCGGATCTTCAGCTCCCTCCATAAGTTTTCGATGGGATTAAGGTCTGGAGACTGGCTAGGCCACTTAATGTGCTTCTTTTTGAGCCACTCCTTTGTTGCCTTGGCTGTATGTTTCGGGTAATTGTCGTGCTGGAAGACCCAGCCACAAGCCATTTTTAATGTCCTGGTGGAGAGAAGGAGGTTGTCACTCAGGATTTGACAGTACATGGCTCCATCCATTCTCCCATTGATGCGGTGAAGTAGTCCTGTGCCCTTAGCAGAGAAACACCCCCAAAACATAATGTTTCCACCTCCATGTTTGACAGTGGGTACGGTGTTCTTTGGGTCATAGGCAGCATTTCTCTTCCTCCAAAAACGGTGAGTTGAGTTAATGCCAAAGAGCTCAATTTTAGTCTCATCTGACCACAGCACCTTCTCCCAATCACTCTCAGAATCATCCAGATGTTCATTTGCAAACTTCAGACGGGCCTGTACATGTGCCTTCTTGAGCAGGGGGACCTTGCGGGCACTGCAGGATTTTAATCCATTACGGCGTAATGTGTTACCAATGGTTTTCTTGGTGACTGTGGTCCCAGCTGCCTTGAGATCATTAACAAGTTCCCCCCGTGTAGTTTTCGGCTGAGCTCTCACCTTCCTCAGGATCAAGGATACCCCACGAGGTGAGATTTTGCATGGAGCCCCAGATCGATGTCGATTGACAGTGATTTTGTATGTCTTCCATTTTCTTACTATTGCACCAACAGTTGTCTCCTACTCACCCAGCGTCTTACTTATGGTTTTGTAGCTCATTCCAGCTTTGTGCAGGTCTATGATCTTGTCCCTGACATCCTTAGAAAGCTCTTTGGTCTTGCCCATGTTGTAGAGGTTAGAGTCAGACTGATTCATTGAGTCTGTGGACAGGAGTATTTTATACAGGTGACCATGTAAGAGCTGTCTTTAATGCAGGCACCAAGTTGATTTGGAGCGTGTAACTGGTCTGGAGGAGGCTGAACTCTTAATGGTTGGTAGGGGATCAAATACTTATTTCTCTGTGCACAATGCAAATAAATATATATAATTTTGACAATGTGATTTTCTTATTTTTTTTTTAATATAATCTATCTCTCACTGGTAAAATTAACCTAGCCTAAAAATTCTAGACTGTTCATGACTTTGACAGTGGGCAAACGTACAAAATCAGCAAGGGATCAAATACTTATTTCCTCCACTGTACATGAGAGACAATACCATACAAACAACAATCTACCATAAACCTACAGGCCGTCCAGCATATCTGAGATGGAACAGCTTCCATCCGAGACACATAAAGAAATCCATCATCTACAGCCAGGCTTTGCGATACATACGGATCTGTTCAGACTGCGAAGACACAAAACAACACCTGCTATCACTGAGGAATACATTCTTACAACAGGGATACCATCCAAGGATTATAGATGATCAGATCTACAGAGCAACAAGAATTCCTAGGAGCAATCTTCTGGAGTACAAAAAGAAGGAAGACAACAGCAGGGTGCCCCTAGTGGTCATATACAACCCCCAAATGAACATCTTGAGGAAAATTGCTGCTGATCTCCAACCTATATTTAACAAAGACAATAAACTGAAGGAAATATTCCCAGATTTACCACTCCTTGCCTACAAACAGCCACCAAACCTAAGGAATCTCCTGATCAGAAGTCCCTCTCACCACCATCAGAGACTGGCACTTTTCCTTGCAACAGTAGAAAATGCAAGACCTGTACCAACATCTGGTCATCAAACACCATCCAGATACCAAACACGCAGCAGGACTATAAAATCACTGGCACGTTCTCCTGTACATCCTCCAATGTAGTGTACATGATCCTGTGTACAAGGTGCATCAATAAAGGAATCTACATTGGAGAAACAATACAAAAACTACAAACCAGGATGAATCTTCACAGACATACAATAAAACAGGAGGTGGATACACCCGTGGGAAAACATTTCTCTGGACCTGATCACAGTTTGGCAGATTTAAAGGTACTCATTCTGAAGGGTCATTTTAAAAACAACAGAGAAAGAAAAATTTGGGAATTCAAGATGATGATAAAATTCCAGTCATTGACACAAGGCCTCAATCTAACGCCTGGATTTATGAGCCACTACATGGACACACGTCACGTCCCCCATCAGACTGACTCCAGATGCCTTAACTCCTAAGTCATCACCCCTATAACCTCAGATTTATTGCCCCGGCTTATCTTAATGATATATCACTTCATGTACTAATTGTCTAAATGTTGTGCTTTTTTCTAAGTCATTCATTTGTAAAACGCCTGAAGAAGGAGCCTCTGCGCTCTGAAAGCCGCATATAGAACTTTTATGGTTAGCCAATAAAGGTATCATACCTATTATACTTTTGTCTTTTTTGACACAAAAGTATTTAACATTTCATATTGTCTCTGGCTAACACGGTACTACACTATTTTTTACTGTACTTTGCAAAAAAATATGAAATTAGTAAATTTCACCCCTACATTGCTTTAATTCCTGTGAAAAGTTTAAAGGGTTAAGAAATGTTCTAAATGCTGTTTTGAATACTTTGAGGGGTGAAGTTTTCAAAATGGGGTGACTTTTTTTTGGGTTTCTAAAATATAAGGCTCTCAAAGCCACTTCACAAGTGAACTGGCCCTTGTAAAAATAGCCTTTTGAAATTTTCTTGAAAATGTGAGAAATTGCTGCTAAAGTTCAAAGCCTTGTAACGTCCTAGAAAAATAAAAGGATGTTCAAAAAACTATGCCAATCTAAAGTAGACATATGGGGGATGTTAGTTAGCAACAATTGTGTGTGTTATAACTGCCTGCCTTACAAGCATTTAAGTTGAGAAAAATGCAAATGTTTGCAATTTTTCGCTAAATTTTGGTGTTTTTCACAATTAAATACTAAACATATCGAGCAAATTTTGCCAGTAACACCAAGTCCAATGTGTCACGAAACAAACAATCTCAGAATCGCTTGGATAGCTAAAAGCATTCCGACGTTATTACCACATAAAGTGACACATGTCAGATTTGAAAAATGAGGCTCTGTCAGGAAGGTCAAAAGTGGCTAAAGAGGGAAGGGGTTAAAGAGACTGTCACCACATTATAAGTGCCCTATCTCCTACATAAGGAGATGGGCGCTGTAATGTAGGTGACAGTAATGCTTTTTATTAAAAAAAACGATCTATTTTCACAAAGTTAGGAGCGATTTAAGTTTATGCTCATGAGCTTTCTTAATGCCCATTCATTTACACTGCATTAGCGATATAGATATATCGCTATGTGCAGCCTCATACACAAGCCCTAACATTACTAGTGTCCTGATAATGAATACACATGAAATCCAGCCTGGACGTCATGTGTACTCAGAATCCTGACACTTCGGAATCTTTTTTGTGAGATTCCAGCAACGGATACGAAATCTCGTGAGATCTCGGAGCTAAACGAGATTTGGTGTCACTTGCCGGAATCTCACAAAAAAAGAGTCAGAAGTGTCAGGATTCTGAGTACACATGACGTCCAGGCTGGATGGTCATGTGTATTCATTATCAGGACACTGTAGTAATGTTAGGGCTTGTGTATGAGGCTGCACATAGTGATATAACTATATCGCTAGTGCAGTGTAAATGAATGGAGAGGAGTGCATGATGCTGATTGGTCAGCGTCATGCACTCCTCTGTACAACGCCCACTTGGTCGAAAGTAAAAGTACGCCCACTTGGGCATTAAGAAAGCTCATTAGCATAAACTTAAATCGCTTCTAACTTTGTGAAAAAAGATCGTTTTTTTACATAAAAAGCATTACTGTCACCTACATTACAGCGCCAATCTCCTTATATAGGAGATAGGCCACTTATAATGTGGTGACAGAGTCTCTTTAAGATATTGTATTACGGTCTGTAGCCTTTGGGGGGAATATATTAACCTTTCTACAACAGTTTTCTAAAATACACAAATGTTGTCATTTTTGGGATGCAAAAAAATGGGCGGGGCTTAGCAGAAATGGCCAACAATTTTACTATAATTTACGCCAGTAACTGATGTAAATTATAGCAGAAATCTATATGTATAGTGCGGCCCAGATTTATCTCTGGGGAGCGTAACAAGGCAAAGTTCCGTGCCAGACCCATACCTCCCCCCCCAATCATACTGTTTGCCACCCAATCAGACAATAAAATACATTTTAAAAATGTACTTACCTCACCACTCCGATTCTCCCTCCCGGATTCCCTCAGGCTCTTACAGCAGGCCGCAGCACGTAGAAAGTACTGATGACAGGCCGCGTTGCAGCTAAAAGATGCAACACATTTATTAAGAGTCTTTCGCCTGTTAATAAATGTGTTGCATCTCACTCCAGGAAACTGTTTAATAGGACTGGTGTATGAAACGCCAGTATTAAAGGGAATGTGTCGCTAGAAATTATTATTTTTTTTTTCCAGTTAAACAGTTAGTACATAAGTAATTACACATTGTTTTATTTTTTTTAATTTTTTCACAAGTCAGGAAATATTATAAATTAGATTCTAATTTATAACATTTCCATGTGCTGGTCACTAGAGGGAGCAATTCCCAAAAATGCCGCATTGTGGCATTGCCGCATGTGGTAAAGCAACCTCATTGCCTTATGCTGCAAATTTGTAGTAGACACACTCGCTCTAGTGTCCTCACAGAATCTCCCCTCCTTTATCCTGGCTAGTGCCAGGAGAAAGAAGGGGGTTGAATGTTCAAACCTCCTACACTGTGTGCCGCCATTTTCTGAGCGAATGCACAGTGCAGGAGGATTAGATACAGTGCTCAGCAGACAGTATAACACTAACATACACACACATCACATACACAAACATAACTTACCTGCTCCTGCCGCCGCCTCCGCCCTGCCGCTCCTAGTCCTTGCATCTGCGCTGCCTTCAACATATGGGCGGAAGCCGCGACCGGAATTCGTCATCTTACTGTCCGGCCGTGGCTTCCGGTCCACATGAAAATGGCGCTGGATGTCGCTCTACTAAAGACCTTCCTTTTGATCTGTGTGGGAGTGGCGCATGCGCCGTTCCCACACTGACGGCATACGCTATAGTGAATGGAACGGCTCCCGTTTGCATTCTCTATGGGAATGTATGTGCCGTATTCCATCTCTGTATGTGTCGTTAATGGACAGATACAGAGATGAAAAAAAAAATGGCAGCCCCCATAGAGAAGTAAAAGAAGGAAAAAAGTAAAAAGTACAACAAAAAAACACAAATAAATACAATTTATTTTAATGACATACTAAAAGCAATATTATATATATATATAAAAAAAAATAATTCCCTGACACCTTCCCTTTAAAAGGGTTTTCCATGTTCTGACAACAGTATTTGATCGGTGCGTGTCCGACACCTGGACCCCGCACCGATCCGCCACTCCAGCTGCCTCTGGGCACCGGACAACACTGCCGGAAGTAGATGGCTCCGGTCAAAGAATAGAGGCCGAGCTGCAGTTCTGCCGAACGGCCGCTATGCAGTGATCTGAGCAATCTTCTACCGGCAGTGTTGTCCAGTGCCCGGAGGCAGCTGGACTGGCAGATCGGTGCGGGGTCTGGTGTAGTAACGATTGTTTGCCCCCATACATTAACGATGATTGCTCCTTGTGACACGCTGTATCGTCGATTGGTGCAGGTTTTCATGGTCAGTATCGGGACGTCTAAAAGGACCTTTATTTCCTCAGACACCACCATAACTAGGCATTGGAACCAACCCTTCCACCTTAGCGGGTAAAGATTAACCTTCTTAAAGGTTCACTATGTACACATAAGGGCTAACGGTGAAAACACAGATGGGCTCACCATATATCCAGCGTATAACTGTGTCCTCCAAATCTTACGGAGCAGGAGTTGTTCTAGATTCCTCTTTATATCCCAGACACGTTCATACCATTTTAGACAATGAATCGACATATCGCAAACTTGTGGCGAAACCAAGCACCGCATGTAAGGAATCTTTAAAAAATCTGCTAGAAGAAGGAATTGGATTAGGAGTATTAGCCAACAAACAGGCAGAATACTTACTGATAGAATTCCCTATTGTTCCCATATTCCATGGGATGCCAAAAATCCATAAATTTGCATGGTCTTGAAACTTGGGTTATCTGTGACGTAGTTGGCTAGTACTCCTGCAAACAGGCCTGCCATCAGGGTAGTACCGCTGGTACTACTGTCAGGGGCCTGGCCACAAAAGTAAAATAAATTGGGCAGCCGCCGCTCATCAAGGTTATGATTAGCGGTAATTGGTTTGTAGAAAGGAATGGGACCCATGCAGGGGCCAGCTCCGCAACTTGGTGAGTGACTGTTTTAAAGCAGTAGATTCAGTTTAATTATTTTTTTCATGTTGCCCCTCTGCTCCCACCTTCCCACCTGTCTCTCTCCCCTTCCCCTTCCCCTCCCCAGACCCCAGTCAAGCGTCATATTCACTCTGTCCCAACTCCCGCCTCGGCCACTTTCCGTTCTCTTAGCCTACTCCTCCGCCTACATCCTGGTATAATAGCTAAAGAAAATTACCCTATGAGGTTTAGAGTCAGTTAGTTATATGTCAAAATTTTGATCTAAGGTTTGCACACCATGACAGTCGGTAGTCATGTAGACCGGACACTTTCATGATTTGAATACGCTGTGACGTGGCACATTAGGTCACGGGAACGTGGTGTGAAGGATCTGGCAGACACAGCTTCTGTGTCGACGCCCGTGGTTAATCAGTCTGCACCTGCTCCTAGGTCTGATAGAGTGACTCGATCTGCTACCACTCAGGCTGGTAGGCTCAGGAGTGGGAGAACCTATTACAGCCTGGCCAGACGGTTCTAGCTCCCAGCCTCGGTCTATTTATACCTTCTTTTCCTGCATGTCTTTGCCTGTGAGTCTTTCCTGTTTTCTGGCTCTGCTGCTCCTGCTATTATTATTGACCTTGCTTCATTTTGACCCTGGCTTTACTGACTATGCTCCTGCTCTGCGTTTGGTACCTGGTACACTCCTGGTTTGACTCGACTCGTTCACTACGCCTGTTGCTCACTGTGTTGCCGTGGGAAACTGCCCCATTTCCCTTAGCTTCTGTGTACCCTTGTCTGTTTGTCTGTCGTGCACATATTGAGAGTAGGGACCGTCGCCCAGTTGTACGCCATCGCCTAGGACGGGCCGTGCAAGTAGGCAGGGACTGAGAGGCGGGTAGATTAGGGCTCACCTGTCTGTCTCCCTACCCTGTCATTACACGTGGTATCTAGGTTACATCAACATTTTCATGACGTATCTTGTGGTTCGCGCTTGGGCATTGGAGATGAAGAAGACTGGAAGAAGTCATCATGGCGTTCTGGGCCGGATGAAGAAGAAAAGAGAACGTGAACGACTCCAATCTAAGAAGATGTCACATGTGAGTCATTGAATTTCACTGCACTGTATTCACTTATATGGTCTGCAGAATGCCTGTGTAGGACTGATACCTGTCACAATATGGTGGGAATATTGGTCTTTGTTTTACAACACACGTTTTTAGTACACATTTAAGAGTGTTTAAATTATTTCTATATAGTTGAAGGGTAGACCCCAAAGAATTATTTCCTTTGGTCGGTCCAAGGTACCTCAGTCAGACACTGAGAGTACAGATCCTTGCATTAAGATATTGTATTACTGTCTGTAGCCTTAGGGGAGAATTTATTAACCTTGCTAACCTCTTATCTGGCATAGAAAAATCCCAAAAGTGCGGGAAAGTTTTCGGTGAGTTTACGCTGCCTTTGGCACTTTTTTGAAAAGTGTGTGGCGCTTTGCGGAAAGGGCCGACAATTTTACTATCATTTACGCCAGTAACGGGAGTAATGTAAAGCAGAAATCAACGCCAGCTCCGAGCTATTGTGCAATTTTACATTGAGTGTGCAACAAAAGGCCTAAGCCAGACCCTGTATCTCCCCCATTAATCAGACTGTTTTGTGCCACAAGACGTGTTTTGCCCACACCCCTAAAAAAAAAAAGAAAAAAAAAAGATATATTTATCTGAGACAGCGTATCTATAAGGGTATATTCACACGCTGTGTTTTCAGGCGTATTTCGGAGCGTAAACTAAATTAAAAGGTTAATTGGGAAAACATTTCTTATAGTGTTTTTCGATAAAGGTCACTTGAAATGGTATCATTTAAACAGTTAACCGATGAATGGCGCTGTTTACGTGGAATTTACCCTGCGACCTAATGTACCATATAATGTATTAAAAAAACAATGTCAAAAAACCTACATTTTGTGGGGTGAATTGAAAAAAAAAATTTAATTCCGCCATTTCTGTTTTGATTTTACAGTGTTCATCGGGCGCCATGAATTGCATGACAACTTGATTCTGCGTGTCGTTACGATTATGGCGATACCAAATTTATATAGTTTTATTTTTTACTAAATAATTTGTTTTTGTGACGCTGCATTCGAAGATGTACTGCATAGTTTTCAATGCAACAGCACTTCATAGGGCAGGAAGGTGCTTAAACCTACTCTCTGAAGCCCCCCTTCAAGATACATTTCAACTAATCTGGTCCCCATGGCAGAAATATGTATTTCCATCTGGCACCTCCAGCAGACTCCTTTCAGTCTAGTTTGATTTATTTTACCTCAGAGTTCCTCTCTTTACCTTTTTTTAATTTCTTCTTTCCCTCTCCCCTTCTTCTCCTTCTCCCCCCACTTTATTTGAACTATTTCTAACAGGAGCTGTGCAGGATTAGAAAAATATGGCTGCTTTCTTCCAAAAACAGCACCACACCTATCCACAGGTTGTATCTGGTATTGCAGGTTTGCTCCTTTGAAGTGAATCGTAATGAGCTGTAATACCACACACAACCTATGGACAGGTGTGGTGCTGGTTTTTGGAGAAAGCAGAAAAGTTATGTCATCCTGGAGAACTCTTTGTCATGGATAGTTCTTGTGCGGAGATGCTCCCTGCATTATCCCTTTTCCTTTATGGCTGCTGATATGTTCTATTCATCTTTATGGCCTCTGTGGTAAGTACACTGCCAGTCATTAAAGGGTTAACACTTCAGACCACTGTGGGTGACGTCACAATGTATGAGTTGTGCAGTGGTAATAAATTCCTGTAGTAATGATGATGAAGGTGCTGATGTCATAAATAGAAATGTTTATGACATAAAGAAGATTCCATATTAGAAAGTTTTACTGCCACATTCAGCGCCATATTGGATGGGACTGAGGACCTTGAGCTTGACTTCCCCACCAATGCCGACCTGATGTAATTTGGAGGTTCTAGCAGGGAAACCCTTCACCCAAGAGCACTTCTTCATCACATCCTCTTCATACGGGTTGTCTGTAATAGAGGGGGGTTTCCAGCAGGAGATCCCCCTCTATTAGCTAGAGCGGAGACAGATGCTACAAGGAGGCATCTGGAGGACCCGTCTCATCCATGGATCGCCCATTAATTTTAATGTGTGCCCAGGAAAATAGACACCCGCCTAGCCAACCAGATCAGCCGATTTATGTGTTTTATGTCGTTCGTTCATTGTATTGTCTTTCCTTAAAAATCTGAGAAAACGTACAAATTCTGTTAGAAATTCTATTTTGGCACCTTCTAAGCCCAGAGGAAGGGCAATCCTGCAGCCATGGTTTCCCTAGAGGTTTCCCCCACAGGGGGTTTTTCCTTTCCTGCGTGCTGGAGGGTGACTCTTCGTGAGTCGGAGGTTTGCCATTTTGGGTTTGGTCATATAATATAATAAAAGTTTTGACCATTTAACACCCAATTATAATGTTTTGTGTCTTTATTTTGCATTCTTTGGTTTGGTGATTGGGATTCTGGGTCTATCACATATCACAAAATCATAAGGCCGGACATCTACTTCCCACACTGACATAGAATGGGGACAACAAGCGTTGCAGCACAATTAAAGGGAATGTGTTGCCAGCAAAACATGTTTTTTTTTTTTTTAGTTAAACAATTAGTGTGTAGGTGATTAAACATTGTTCTAATTTTTTTTATTTTTTTCACGAGTCAGGAAATATTATAAATTGGATTCAATTTATAATATTTCCCAGCACTGGTCACTAGATGGAGCACTTCCCAAAATTGCAGCATTGCATGTGGTAAAGCAACCACATTGCTTTATGCTGCAAAATTGGGAAAAAATCCCTCGCTCTAGTGAGCTCTCAGCATCCCCCCCCTCCTTTATCCTGGCTAGTGCCGGGAGAAACGAGGGGTTTGAACGGTCTAACCTCCTACACTGTGTGTCGCAATTTTTTGATCTAACACACAGTGTAGAAGGTTTACATACACTAGTAAAACACACTGAAACACGAACATACATAGAAATCACTTACCTGCTCCAGTCGCCGCCGCTCCCTCCGGTCCGTCAGCTCCGTCTGCTGCCGCTGCTCCATGTGCACAAGTCTGGAAGCCGCGACCGGACGTAGTAATCTTACTGCCCGGCCGCGACTTCCGGTCCACAGGAAAATGGCGCCGGACAGCGCGCATTTCAAATCGGACTGTGTGGGAGCGGCGCATGCGCCGTTCCCACACACACGGCATACACCAAAGTGGATGGAACGGGCCCCGTTCGCAGTCCCTATGGGACTGGAGCTGCCGTATTCCATGTCTGTATGTGTCGTTAATCGACACATACAGAAATGGAAAAAAAAATGGCAGCCCCCATAGGGAAGAAAAAGTGTAAAAATAGAAAAAAGTAACACACAAACACACAAATAAATATAAACGTTTTTAATAAAACCCTAACATAAAACTGATATAAAAAAAAAAATGTTGGTGACACTGTTCCTTTAAGTGTACACATCCTTACATTAAGATATTGTATTACGGTCTGTAGCCTTTGGGGGGAATATATTAACCTTTCTACAACAGTTTATTAGCGTAGAAAATTCACAAAATACGCAAATGTCAGAATTTTTGGTGGCAAAAATGAGCGGGGCTTAGCAGAAATGTCCAACAATTTTAATATAATTTACGCCAGTAACTGATGTAAATTATAGCAGAAATCTATATGTATAATGCGGCACAGATTTATCTCTGGGGGGCGTAACAAGGAAAAGGTCCGTGCCAGAACCATACCTCCCCCCCAATCAGACTGTATGCCCCCCCAATCAGACAATAAAATACATTTTAAAAATGTACTTTAAATTTACAGCAGGCCGCAGCACATAGAAAGTACTGATGACAGGCCGCGTTGCAGCTAAAAGATGCAACACATTTAATAAGAGTCGTTCGCCTGTTAATAAATGTGTTGCATCTTACTCCAGCAAACTGTTTAATAGGACTGGTGTATGAAACGCCAGTATTAAAGGGAATGTGTCGCTAGGAATTATTTATTTTTTTCAGTTAAACAGTTAGTATATAAATGATTACACATTGTTTTAATTTTTTAATTTTTTCACAAGTCAGGAAATATTATAAATCAGATTCAAATTTATAACATTTCCATGTGCTGGTCACTAGAGGGCGCAATTCCCAAAATTGCCGCATTGGCATGTGGTAAAGCAACCTCATTGCCTTATGCTGCAAATTTGGAGTAGGCACACTCGCTCTGCCCCAGCACACATCAGTAAATATACCTACCAACTTTCAAGTATCTAATCTAAGTAATCTCCGCCCACACATACCCGGTTCAGCCCATTCATTATTATGTTCCCATAGGACCCCCCACACAGTATAATGACAAATAGCTGCCCCCATACATTTTAATGCCCCCTTAGCTACCCCTAGTACCAGTGCGCACATATAAAGCGCCAGTGCCCATATAGATAGTGTCACACACAGTGCCTATGTAGATGGTGCCACCCCCCCCCAGGGATTCCACTCCAGGAGGAGCCCCTGCCGTCACTGTCCATATATGGACAGTGACGTAAGGCATTCCCTATAGGAGCAGAATCTCTGTCCAGAGCGTCGGCCACGCTGTGGCCAAGGATTGCTCTCCAGGAGGAGCCCTTGATGTAATTGTACATATATGGACAGTGACATCAGGGGTTCCGCCTAGGAGCGGAATCTCCCCGGTCAGACCATCGGCAATGCAAAGGCAGTGGATTCCGTTCCAGGAGTAGTCCCCGACGTCAATGTTCATATATGGATAGTGAGACAAGGGGCTCCGCACTTAAAGTAGCGCTTTGCCCAGGAATTCCTCGGCGAGTGGTACTAATACAGAAGCAGGAAGCTGACGATCCCTTTCATTAGCATTGGATTAAACTGTATCTGCATCCTGAGGACGCAGATACAGTTGACACCAAGACATACCACCGGCCGCTTGGGACAGCGTAACAGCGCCCGGAATCCTGGACTGCGCCCCTATATCCGGGACGGTTAGGAGGTATGCAGTAATTAGGACCATGCACATGCGCAGATTCCACAGTAAATGCTTGTTCATGAGCCTGCAAAGGAGGAGCTGCTCAGTTTGCCATTAGGGTGATGACTGACGGATAAGGCCTCATTCACATCTGCACTATTGTCTCTGGTAAAATCACGGCCCCCCCGCCTGACGGAAAGCCAATGAAACCCACTAAAGTCAATGGTTTCTGTCGGCAGGTGGCGGTGTCCGTTGTGCGAAGGAACAGTCGTTTACCGTTATTCCTTTGTTCTGCACCACTGATGGAGCAGAACAACGAAACACACCAACGCAGGTGTGAACAGGGCCTTAGAGAGATAACTGAATACAGCAGCTGGCCATGAACTGAAATACACTGCAGGTACAGAAGACAAATGGTAGACCAATTAGAAATGTGATTTATTTTACAAAATACATACAAGGCAATTAAAAAAAAAACAGTGCGAAGGTGTACATAGCCTTTAAGGGTATGTGCACACTGTAGCAGGCTTTTACGTCTGAAAAGACAGACTGTTTTCAGGAGAAAACAGCTGCCTCGTTTCAGACGTAAATGCTCCTCCTCGCATTTTGCGAGGCTTCTCTGACAGCCGTAAATTTTGAGCTGTGCTTCATTGAGTTCAATGAAGAACGGCTCAAATTACGTCTGAAAGAAGTGCCCTGCACTTCTTTTGACGAGGCTGTATTTTTACGCGTCGTCGTTTGACAGCTGTCAAACGACGACACGTAAATGACAGGTTGTCTGCACAGTACGTCGGCAAACCCATTCAAATGAATGGGCAGATGTTTGCCGACGTATTGTAGCCTTATTTTCAGACGTAAAACGAGGCATAATACGCCTCGTTTACGTCTGAAAATAGGTCGTGTGAACCCAGCCTAAGCAATCAGGAGGCATATTTTCAGATTCTGCTGGACTTCTCCCATATACCGGCATTTCAGGCATCCTATTGGTCCACGGTGTCCTCAATGCCCAACCCATTTACTTCTTCTTTAGCCACAATGCCCGCACGCCACAGCAAGCTGACAGTGCCCGCCCTAATGGTATATACAGGGGTGATGGAGATTTTATACTGAGATAATGGTGGGCTGGTACATACATGGATAATGGTGGTTATATATGGGGATGATGGCTGGTATATACAGGGATGATGGGAGTCCCTTATATAACCCCCATATTCCCTGTATATTACCCCCAAAAGGGGAGATCAGCAGCACATCGCAGTCCAAAACTCATGGAAAACGATTTTATGTTTCACCCATCCCACCCATCGCTGGATGTGGGTATACTAGGACACATGACTAATATGATAATATTTTAATATAGAATTGTACATCCTAGTATAATAGCTAAAGAAAATTAGCTTATGAGGTTTAGAGTTAGTTATATGTCGAAATTTTGATCTAAGGTATGCGCACCGTGACGGGCGGTAGTCATGTAGACTGAACGCTTCCATGATTTGAATAAGCTGTGACGTGGCACATTGGGTCACGTGAACGTGGTATACAGGTTACATCAACACTTTCATGACATATCTTGTGATTTGCGCTTGGGCATTGGAGATGAAGAAGACTGGAAGTCAACATGGTGTTCTGGGCCGGATGAAGAAGAAAAGAGAACATGAACAACTCCATTCTGAGAAGATGTCACCTGTGAGTCACTGAATTTCACTGCACTGTATTCACTTACACTACCGTTCAAAAGTTTGGGGTCACCCAGACAATTTTGTGTTTTCCATGAAAACTCACACTTATATTTATCAAATGAGTTGCAAAATGACTAGAAAATATAGTCAAGACATTGACAAGGTTAGAAAGAATGATTTTTATTTGAAGTAATAATTTTCTCCTTCAAACTTTGCTTTCGTCAAAGAATGCTCCATTTGCAGCAATTACAGCATTGCAGACCTTTGACATTCTAGCTGTTAATTTGCTGAGGTAATCGGGAGAAATTTCACCCCATGCTTCCAGAAGCCCCTCCCACAAGTTGGATTGGCTTGATGGGCACTTCTTGCGTACCATACGGTCAAGCTGCTCCCACAACAGCTCTACGGGGTTGAGATCTGATGACTGTGCTGGCCACTCCATTACAGATAGAATACCAGCTGCCTGCTTCTTCCCTAAATAGTTCTTGCATAATTTGGAGGTGTGCTTTGGGTCATTGTCCTGTTGTAGGATGAAATTGGCTCCAATCAAGCGCTGTCCACAGGGTATGGCATGGCGTTGCAAAATGGAGTGATAGCCTTCCTTATTCAAAATTCCTTTTACCTTGTACAAATCTCCCACTTTACCAGCACCAAAGCAACCGCAGACCATCACATTACCTCCACCATGCTTGACAGATGGCGTCAGGCACTCTTCCAGCATCTTTTCAGTTGTTCTGTGTCTCACAAATGTTCTTCTGTGTGATCCAAACACCTCAAACTTCGATTCGTCTGTCCATAACACTTTTTTCCAATCTTCCTCTGTCCAATGTCTGTGTGCTTTTGCCCATATTAATCTTTTCCTTTTATTAGCCAGTCTCAGATATGGCTTTTTCTTTGCCACTCTGCCCTGAAGACCAGCATCCCGGAGTTGCCTCTTCACTGTAGACGTTGACACTGGCGTTTTGCGGGTACTATTTAATGAAGCTGCCAGTTGAGGACCTGTGAGGCATCTATTTCTCAAAGTAGAGACTCTAATGTACTTGTCTTGTTGCTCAGTTGTGCAGCGGGGCCTCCCACTTGTCTTTCTACTCTGGTTAGAGCCTGTTTGTGCTGTCCTCTGAAGGGAGTAATACACACCGTTGTAGGAAATCTTCAGTTTCTTGGCAATTTCTCGCATGGAATAGCCTTCATTTCTAAGAACAAGAATAGACTGTCGAGTTTCACATGAAAGCTCTATTTTTCTAGCCATTTGGAGAGTTTAATCGAACCCACAAATGTAATGCTCCAGATTCTCAACTAGCAAAACGGAAGGTCAGTTTTATAGCTCCTCTAAACAGCAAAACTGTTTACAGCGGTGCTAACATAATTGCACAAGGGTTTTCAAGTGTTTTATAATCATCCATTAGCCTTCTAACACAGTTAGCAAACAGAATGTACCATTAGAACACTGGAGTGATGGTTGCTGGAAATGGGCCTCTATACACCTATGTAGATATTGCATTAAAAACGGGAAGTTTGCAGCTAGAATAGTCATTTACCACATTAACAATGTATAGAGTGTATTTCTAATTAATTTAATGTTATCTTCATTGAAAAAAACTGTGCTTTTCTTTCAAAAATAAGGAAATTTCTTAGTGACACTAAACTTTTCAACGGTAGTGTATATGGTCTGCAGAATGCCTGTGTAGGACTGATATTTGTTCTCTGAAAACAGCTCTGTAATTTTCAGCCATTTTTGACTTTGCGTGTGAACCCTAAGACTATGTGTAAAGGGTTTTCCAGACACAGGTTCAGTGACGACGCCCGGGGTTAATCAGCTTTCATCAGCTCCAAGGTCTGCTAGAGTGACGCGATCTGTTACCACTCAGTCTGGCAGGCTAAGGAGAGGGAGAACCTATCACAGCCTGGCCTGACGGTTCTAGCTCCCGCCCTTGTCTATTTTTACCCTCGCTTGGGTGCACAGGTATTTCCTGCAAACATGAAGCCTAATAAAATATTGCTTCCCTTTCAGGTCTCTTTTGATGGAAGGTCTACCACCGACAGTGCCTTTGTGGATTCCGGGTCTGCTACTAATATTATGTCTGTGGAATTTGCTATGTCTCTAGCTATGCCATTAATTGATTTGCTTAAACCTGTCCAGGTAGTGGGTATTGATTCCACTCCGCTTGCTAATGGTTATTTTACGCAGCATACCCCTGTTTTTTAACTCAATGTTGGCTCCATTCATTTGGAGCAGTGTTCTGTGTTAGTGATGCAGGGGTTATCGTCCGATTTGGTTTTAGGCCTTCCCTGGTTGCAGTTGCATAATCCCACATTTAACTGGAATACTGGGGATCTTACCAAATGGGGTAATGAATGCATGACGTCATGTTTTTCTGTTAATTCTATTTCTCTCCCTGAGGAGGTGAACACTCTACCTGAGTTTGTTCAGGACTTCGCTGATCTTTTCTCTAAAGAGGCCTCCGAAGTGCCATGAGAGAGTATATCCAGGAATGCCTGGCCAAGGGTTACATACGCCCCTCTACTTCACCTGTAGGTGCTGGCTTCTTCTTCGTAGGGAAGAAGGATGGTGGTCTTAGGCCGTGCATTGACTACCGGATCTTGAATAAGGTCACTGTAAGGAACTAGTACCCCCTTTCTTTGATTCCTGATCTCTTCAATCAGGTTCAGGGGGCCCAATGGTTCTCTAGGTTTGATCTACGGGGGGCTTATAACCTTATACGCATCAAAGAGGGGGGATGAGTGGAAGACTGCGTTTAACACGCCCGAAGGTCATTTCGAATACCTCGCCATGCCCTTTGGGTTGTGTAATGCTCCCGCGGTCTTCCAGAATTTCATAAATGAGATTTTAAGAGGCTACCTGGGGGTATTTCTTGTAGTGTACCTTGATTACATACTTGTGTTTTCCAAGGACTGGTCCTCCCACATTGAGCATGTCAGGAAGGTGCTCCAGGCCCTTCGGGAAAACAAACTGTTTGCTAAGACCGAAAAAGGTGTGTTTGGGGTGCGGAGATATCATTTTTGGGTCAAATCCTCACTCCTCATGAATTCCGCATGGACCCCGCCAAGGTCCAGGCTGTGGCGGAATGGGTCCAACCTGCCTCCCTGAAGGCGTTACAGTGCTTCCTGGGGTTCGCTAATTATTACAGGAGATTTATTGCTAACTTCTCGGTCATCGCTAAGCCTCTTACGGATCTCACTCGCAAAGGTGCTGATCTCCTCCACTGGCCTCCTGAGGCTGTCCAGGTCCTTAGAAGTGCTTTATCTCGGCCCCAGTGCTTGTTCAGCCCAACCAAATGGAGCCATTCATCGTGGAGGTTGACGCCTCCGAGGTGGTAGGGGGTGCTGTCTTATCCCAGGGTACCAGGTCCCTCACCCATCTCCGTCCCTGTGCCTACTTCTCCAGGAAGTTTTCGCCCACTGGGAGTAACTATGATATTGGCAACCGCAAACTCTTAGCCATTAAATTGGCACCAGGTAACGGTCCTTACCGACCACAAGAATCTGGTTTTCTTAGAATCTGCCCGGAGGCTAAACCCGAGACAAGCTCAATGGGCGTTATTTTTTACCAGATTCAACTTTTTGGTCACCTATAGGGCGGGGTCTAAAAATATTAAGGCTGATACACTGTCGCGTAGCTTCATGGCAGCCCTCCTTCAGAGGAGGATCCTGCTTGTGTTTTGCCTCCAGGTATAATAATTTCCTCTATTGATTCTGATTTAGTCTCCGAAATTGCGGCTGATCAAGGTTCAGCTCCCGGGAACCTTCCTGAGAACAAGCTGTTTGTTCCCCTGCAATTCCGGGTAAGGGTATTCAGGGAAAATCATGACTCTGCACTATCTGGCCATCCAGGCATACTGGGTACCAAGCACCTCATTGCCAGAAACTACTGGTGGCCTGGGTTGCTTAAAGACGTTAAGGCCTACGTCGCCGCTTGTGAGGTTTGTGCTAGGTCCAAGACTCCCAGGTCCCGACCAGCGGGCTTACTATGTTCTTTGCCCATTCCCCAGAGACCTTGGGCCCATATCTCCATGGATTTTATCACCGATTTGCCTCCATCTCAAGGCAAGTCGGTGGTGTGGGTTGTAGTAGACCGCTTCAGTAAGATGTGCCACTTTGTGCCCCTCAAGAAACTACCCAATGCTAAGACGTTAGCTACCTTGTTTGTGAAACACATCCTGCGTCTCCATGGGGTTCCTGTCAATATTGTTTCTGACAGCGGGGTACATTTTGTTTCATTGTTTTGGAGAGCCTTCTGTAAAAAGTTGGAGATTGATCTGTCCTTCTCCTCGGCTTTCCATCCTGAAACTAATGGCCAAACGGAGAGGACTAATCAGTCTCTAGAACAATATTTAAGGTGTTTTATCTCTGACTGTCAACATGATTGGGTCTCATTCATTTCCCTCGCCGAATTTTCCCTTAATAACCGGGTCAGTAACTCGTCAGGGGTCTCCCACTTTTCTGTAATGTTGGGTTTAATCCACGGTTCTCCTCCGTTTCACCTGGTAGTTCCAACAATCCCGAGGTAGATGTCGTTCATCAGGAACTGTGCACAGTCTGGGCCCAGGTTCAGAAGAACCTAGAGGCGTCCCAGAGCATACAAAAGACTCAGGCAAATAGAAGACGTTCTGCTAACCCCTTGTTTGTGGTCGGGGATCTGGTGTGGCTATCTTCTAAATTTGCGCCTTAAAGTCCCGTCCAAGAAGTTTGCTCCCCGGTTTATAGGGCCGTACAAGGTCATTGAAGTCCTCAATCCTGTCTCCTTCCGACTGGAGTTGCCCCCGTCTTTTCGAGTACACGACGTGTTTCATGCCTCCCTCCTTAAACGCTGCTCCCCGTCCTTGGCTCCCTCGAGGAAACCTCCTGTCCCCGTTCTCACCCCTGAGGGGGTGGAATTCGAGGTGGCCAAGATTGTGGACAGCAAGATGGTCCAAGGCTCCCTCCAGTACCTGGTCCATTGGAGAGGATACGGGCCTGAGGAGAGGACTTGGGTACCCGCCCGGGATGTTCACGCTGGGGTATTGGTCAGGAGGTTCCACCTTCGTTTCCCCAATAAACCAGGTCCACCTAGAAAGGGTCCAGTGGCCCCTCTTAAAAGCGGGGGTACTGTAAAGGATCTGCCAGGCACAGCTTCTGTGTCAACGCCCATAGGTAATCAGTCTGCACCTGCTTCTATGTCTGTGAGACTGACTCCATCTTCCACCACTCAGGATGGCAGGCTTAGGAGTGGGAGAGCCTATCACAGCCTGGCCAGACGGAGCTAGCTCCCGCCCTCTGTCTATTTATACCTGCCTTTCCTGTTCCTCCTTGCTTGTGATTCTTCTCGTTTGGTTTCCTGGCCCTGCTGCAGCTTCTTGAACTATTTGTCCCTGCTTCATACTTACCCTGGCTTACTGACTACTCTCCTGCTCTGTGTTTGGTACCTCGTACACTCCTGGTTTGACTCGGCTTGTTCACTACTCTCCTGCTCTGCGTTTGGTACCTCGTACACTCCTGGTTTGACTCAGCTCGTTCACTTCTCTTGTTGCTCACGGTGTTGCCGTGGGCAACTGCCTCATTTCCCTTAGCTTCTGTGTACCCTTGTCTGTTTGTCTGTCGTGCACTTATTGAGAGTAGGGACCGTCGCCCAGTTGTACCCCGTCACCTAGGGCGGGTCGTTGCAAGTAGGCAGGGACTGAGTGGCGGGTAGATTAGGGCTCACTTGTCTGTTTCCCCAACCCCCAGCATTACAGCACACATACATACTGCACACATACATACTGCCCAAACTGCATACATATATACTACCCACACGCTACATATATACACACTGAACACATACATACTGCACACATACATACTGCACACATACATACTGCACACACTACACATACTGCACGCATATACATACATACATATTGCACATATACATACTGCACACACATACATACTGTACACACACACACATACTGCACACATACATACATACATACTGCACATATACATACTGCACACATACATACATACATACATACTGCACACACACACATACATACTGCACACGTACGTACGCACGTACGTACGTACGTACGTACGTACTGCACACATCCGTACGTACGTACGTACGTACGTACGTATTACACATATACATACTGCACGTACGTACGTACGTACGTACGTACGTACGTACGTACGTACTGCACACACATACATACTGCACACATACATACATACTGCAAACACACACACATACATACTCCACACATACATACATATATACTGCCCACACGCTACATATACACATACTGCACACATACATACTGCACACACTGCACATACACATACTGCACACATACATACATACATATTACACATATAAATACTGCCCACACATACATACATACATACATACATATACATACTGACCACATACATACTGCACACACACATACTGCCCACACACTACATATACTCACACTGCACATATATATACTGCACACATACATAAATACTGCCCATGCATTACAGATACACACAATGCACGTATACATACTGCACACACATACATACTGCACACATACATACTGCACACATACCTACATACATACATACATACATACAGGGCCGCCATCAGGAATTTCAGGGCCCTCTACAGCTAAATTTTCTGGGCCCCCCTACCGTGGCACCGCCTGTTAACGGTACTCCGTCCAGCACTATATCATGGTACCCAGGGCCGCCATCAGGGGGGGGTATTATGGGTACTGATGTGAGAGGCCCGGCCAAACCTAATTGAAAGGGGGGTCCGGCAACTGCCGCGACTTGCCTTTGGTAGAAAAAAAACAGGCACGTTTTTTTCACCAAAAGAATAACGTGAGCTGCGGGCCCCCCTTTCAATTAGGTTTGGCCGGGCCTCTCACATCAGTACCCATAATACCCCCCTGATGGCGGCCCTGGGTAGCATGGGGGTCGTCATGGGGGCCGCCAAACACTGCCGCCCGTGCGACCGATCGCGCGCACCCGCAAACTCCCGCGCATGCGCACCCGCAATCGCCTGGAACCGCGCACCGAATTTTGAGGCAGATTTTGACCTGCCCACACTATCTTGACGCGTTTTTTGCCCGCAGTGATTGAGGACAGCAGACAAAAAACGCAGGGAAAAATGCATTTTCTGCCTCCCATTGATTTCGATGGGAGGTCAGAGGCGGAACCGCGGCAAGAAAGGACGTGCTGCTTTTTCTTTTTTCCGCGACTGGCTCCTATTGATTTCAGATTAAATCAATGGGAGGCGGTTTTGGAAGTTTTTGGGTGCTGATTCTGACGCAGTGTCCGAGTCAATATCAAGGCCCGAAAACTCTGTGAACTGGGCCTTATTGTTAGGGCTTATTCAGACAAACGTGTAATACATCCGTGCAACGCGCATGATTTTCACGCGCCTCGCACGGACCTATGTTACTCTATGGGGCCGTGCAGACTGTCAGTGATTTTCACGCAGCGTGTGTCCGTGTGTCCGCTGCGTAAAACTCACGACATGTCCTATATTTGTGCATTGTTCGCGCATCACGCACCCATTGAAGTCAATGGGTGCGTGAAAATCACGCCCAGCACTTCCGCAGCAGTATAAACTATGAATGAAAACAGAAAAGCACCACGTGCTACAAACATACAAACAGAGTGTCATAATGATGGCGGCTGCGCGAAAATCACGCAGCCGCGCATCATACGCTGCTGACACACGGAGCTGTTATGGACCTTTTGCATGCGCAGAACGCCACGTTTTTGCGCACACAAAAAGCACACGCTCGTGTAAATCCGGCCTTAGGGTAGGAACACACTAGGCATGAACACTGCGGATTTTATGCAACACATTTTATTGTGGAAAATCCGCACCGTATTACAGTCGCAGCAGAGTGGATGAGATTTTAACAAATCTCATCCACACGCTGCAAAAAAAATGGACCTGCAGTGTGGCTTTTGGCTTTTTAAGCCGCAGCATGTCAATGTATTCTGTGGAATTGCTGCTCCTCTGTTGCGGAAATGCTGCGGTTCTGCCGCAAAAATCACAAAATGAGAAAACAAAAAAGGCACTTTTTTAAATTTATAAAAAAGTTTAGACTTGCCCCGGCCGTAGTCCTGGTGACGCGATCCTCTATTCTTAGCGCAGCCCGGCCTCCTGTCATGACGTTTCATCCCATGTGACTGCTGCAGCGGTCACATGGTCTAAAGCGTCATCCCAGGAGGCGGGGCTACGTTCAGAAGAGAGAGATGCGTCACCTAAACTACGGCCGGGGCAAGTCTAAACTTTTTTTTCCCTGCAGGATTCTCGCAGCGGGCATGCCTCACGAAACCTGCACCACTATTTGGTGCGGTTTTGCTGGTGGAATTCCCTGCGGCTACCGGGGCGGATAAGCTGTGGAGTTTTACTCAGCATATCCGCCTAGTGTGTCCCTTATGATGTCGCTCCTGGAGCTGCTGCCTGTCTCTAAATAGGCAGTTGGTCCAGTAGAATTTGGAATTATTTTTTTTTGTGAACCAGCTTAAAAAAAAATACAAAAGTTTTGTGTTAGGGCCTGTTCACATCACCGTTCGCTTCCGTTCCGGGGTTCCGTCTGAGGTTTCCATCGGGTGAACCCCGCAACGGAAAGTGAAAGTGACAGCACAGCTTCCGTTTCCGTCACCATTAGCGCAGTCGACTACGCTATTGATTCCGTCCGAAAACCAGCCGGAATGGTGACGAACGGAAGCCATTAGCGATGTTTCCGTCACCATTGAGATCAATGGTGACTGAAAGGGAAGCTGTGCTGTCACTTTCACTTTCCGTTGCGGGGTTCACCCGACAGAAACCTCAGACGGAACCCCGGAGCGGAAGCGAACGGTGATGTGAACAGGCCCTAACACAAAAGTTTTGTGTTTTTTTAAGCTGGTTCACAAAAAAAAATAATTCCAAATTCTACTGGACCAATTGCCTATTTAGAGACCGGCAGCAGCTCCAGGAGCGACATCATAAGGGACACACTAGGCGGGTATGCTGAGTAAAACTACACAGCTTATCCGCCCCGGTAGCCGCAGGGAATTCTGCCAGCAAAACCGCACCAAATAGTGGCGCAGGTTTCGTGAGGCATGTCCGCTGCGGGAATCCTGCAGGGAAAAAAAAGTTTAGACTTGCCCCGGTCGTAGCTTAGGTGACGCATCTCTCTCTTCTGAACGTAGCCCCACCTCCTGGGATGATGCTGTAGACCATGTGACCGCTGCAGCAGTCACATGGGATGAAACGTCATGACAGGAGGCGGGGCTGCGCTAAGAATAGAGGATCGCATCACCAGGACTACGGCCGGGGCAAGTCTAAACTTTTTTATAAATGTAAAAAAGTACCTTTTTTTTTTCTCATGTGTGATTTTTGCGGCATAACCGCAGCATTTCTGCAACAGAGGAGCGGCGATTCCACAGAATAAATTGACATGCTGCGGCTTAAAAAGCCACACTGCAGGTCCATTTTTTTGCAGCGTGTGGATGAGATTTGTTAAAATCTCATCCACTCTGCTGCGACTGTAATACGCTGCGGATTTTCCACAATAAAATGTGTTGCATAAAATCCGCAGTGTTCATGCCTAGTGTGTTCCTACCCTAAGGCCTGATTTACACGAGCGTGTGCTTTTTGCGTGCGCAAAAACGTGGCGTTTTGCGCATGCAAAAGGTCCATAACAGCTCCGTGTGGCAGCAGCGTATGATGCGTGGCTGCGTGATTTTCGCGCAGCCGCCTTCATTATGACACTCTGTTTGTATGTTTGTAGCACGTGGTGCTTTCCTGTTTTCATTCATAGTTTATACTGCTGCGGAAGTGCTGGGCGTGATTTTCACGCACCCATTGACTTCAATGGGTGCGTGATGCGCGAACAATGCACAAATATCGGACATGTCGTGAGTTTTACGCAGCGGACACACGGACACACGCTGCGTAAAAATCACTGACAGTCTGAACGGCCCCATAGAGTAACATAGGTCCGTGCGAGGCGCGTGAAAATCACGCACGTTGCACGGAGTATTACACGTTCGCCTGAATAAGCCCTAACAATAAGGCCCAGTTCACAGAGTTTTTGGGCCTTCATATTGACTCGGACACTGCGTCAGAATCAGCACCAAAAAAATTCCAAAACCGCCTCCCATTGATTTAATCTGAAATCAATGGGAGCCAGTCGCGGAAAAAAGAAAAAGCAGCACGTCCTTTCTTGCCGCGGTTCCGCCTCTGACCTCCCATCGAAATCAATGGGAGGCAGAAAATTCATTTTTCGCTGCGTTTTTTGTCTGCTGTCCTCAATCGCAGCGGGCAAAAAACGCAGCAAAAAACGCGGCAAGATAGTGTGGGCAGGTCAAAATCTGCCTCAAAATTCTTTAAGGAATTTTGAGGCAGATTTTTTCGGCCTGCAAAATACTCTGTGTGAACAGGGCCATACATAAACAGCACTTTGAGACACTTTACTCACCGTGTCAGAAGAGCTGCTCCCACTCCAGTCCTCTTCAGGCGATGTCTTCGGTCCAGACGTCCAGTCCTTCACCTCCAGGCTCCAGGCTCCAGAAAATGGCGGGGATCGTAGAACTGCCGCCGCGCAACAACTAGACTCCTCCCCCTCTCCTTACGCAGCTACGCTCTGGAGAAGAAGGAGGAGGAGGCAGAGTCGGACGAGGAGGACGAGGAGGCGGAGTCGGAGGCGGGCCAGCAGGTAAGTAGACTGCGCCGCTGTCCCTGTGTGGCTGTCCTTCCCCCTAGATCTTGTGTTGCGGGCGTACCGCCTCCCTCTCGGCGGCGCGCCTGGTCGTTCGGGCGTGGGCGCGCGTGCTTGCGGTCGTTCACGCGCTCGCTCGTACGCGCGCAAGCGGGCGGTGTTTCGCGGCGGTAATGGGAGGGGGGCCTGCAGCTCACAGCGGTGTTTCATGAGAGGGGGGCCCGCAGCTCACGACATTGTTTTGGTGAAAAAAACAGGCCCCATTGCAGGGGCCTGTTTTTTTCTACCAAAGGCAAGTCGCGGCAGTTGCCGGGCCCCCCTTTCAATTAAGTTTGGCCGGGCCCCCTACAGTAGTACCCCTAATACCCCCCTGATGGCGGCCCTGCATACATACATACATACTGCCCACACACATACTGCCCACACACTACATATACTCACAATGAACATATATATACTGCACACATATACATACTGCACAAATACATACATACATACACACATAGATACTGCACACATACACCCTGAATACATACAAATACTGAATACATACATACTGCACACATACAAACATACTGCCCACACACTGCATATACACACAATGCACATATACACACTGCACACTGAATACATACATACATACATGCATACTGCCCACATACTACTTATACACACATTGCACACATACATACTGCACACATACACTACACACACTACATATATATACACAAAATGCACACAAATATACACACGCACAAATATTACATACACACACAAACTACATATACACACACATATAGAGCCATTACACACACACACACACTACATACATACATACATACATACATACATACATACATACATTGAGTCACACTCCAGTCACCTCTTTGTCTTTAGACACATTGACACTTATCTCCTTCCTGTAGACTGCTTCTTCGGCAACTTCTGTCTCCTCTGACTTCTTCAGCACGGGGTGGTGCTCCAGTGCTGGGGGGAGGGGTGTACAGAGGGAGATTAGGAACTGAAGGGGCTATCAAGGGAGTACTGGGCTGTACAGGGTTTAGTAGACATTTTAGCAGCAGCTAGGCAGGTCAGTAGTGCAGACACTGTGAAGGAGCCGGGTGCTGCTGACCTGTACAGCTGCTGGGCAGTGAATTAGATACAGAGCAAGCCACCGGGCAGGGGCTTCACATATCAGCAGTACAAGCTGAAGTAACGGCAGCCCAGCGTCCTGTTCTGCATAGATTCTCCTGTGTCACCTGTCAGGTCCCAGCCAAGCCGCACTCTCTCCGCTGTCGGATTTCCTCCTCTCCGTTGTCCTCTCTGGCGGGCAGGAGGCCCCTGCTAGTACTACACAACAGACGTGGTGCGCGGAGGCTGGGAAGGCTGCTAACAATGTTCTACATGAGAGGTCATCACGCAGCCACAACTTACATATGCGCAGCTCCTTGCACAACAAAAAAATATAGAAATCACGGACACATTCTTTTTATTCTGGACAGTTGCTAAAAGTCCTCTCATTTCACGGACTGTCCATGAATTTCACGGACTGTCCATATATGATAACAGCAGCGACAGCACCCGGCGGCCGAGTGGGCCCCCCCAAGGGTAATGGGCAGCGGCACTTGCCCGGGCTCGCCGGGTGCTGACGATGGCCCTGACTATACCCACACATATATAAACACACACAGAGGCATAAATACATATACACTAACATAGAGACATATGTACACATATATACACACACACTGGAACATATACACACACACACACACACACACACACAGAGACACATACACACAACACACATAGCAGAGGTCGTAGCTAGGTTCTCCAGTACCTGGGGCAAAGATTCAGTTTGGTGCCCCCCCCCCAACCTCTTTCCCGACATCTCCTTCCACCCTCGCCATGTTTGTTTTCTCTACCAATCAATGACATATTTTCCAAAAAAAAATTATATAACTCGAGCATAAAAACATTTGTAATATTTTTAAAGCAATATAGTTCTATACACAACACCAGAACCAAGCTCATTACATATGTACAGTTCCAGAACAAAGCTCATTATATATATACAGCACCAGAACCAAGCTCAGTACATGAATACAGCACCAGAACAAAGCTCAGTACAAATACATTTCAGTACAGAGATCATTTGCAAAGTCAGGTTAGCAGCTTCCAGTATGACCAGTATGACCAGAATAATGGTAATCATATACTGGGAGTTGCTTTAACCCCAAAAAATAGTACCCTCCACCATCTGTAAAGATCATACAGTAATAATTAGGTTTCGTTCTCACCTGCGTCGTGGTTCCGTTCATGGGTTCCGTCAGACCTTTCCGTCAGGGGAACCTACGAACGGAAACCAAACGGAAACCATAGCATTCCATTACCATTTCAATGGTAACGCTTCCGTTGCTAATGGTTTCTGTTTGTCTCCGTTTCACAAGGTTTCCGTTTTATTGGCGGTATCAATAGAGTAGTCGACTGTATCCACCTATAATCTATCACATCTAACTTAGATGCGATGTATTACAGGTGGATCCAGCGTGTCAGACACACAGGACACACAGGACCCACTGACACTGAACCCATCAGTCCCACAGACCTGACAAGTTCAGGATTCAGCGTAGGATACAGCTGCTCTGTATACAGGTAACAAAGCAGCTGTATCTCAAAAAGTAAAAATATTTTTTTATAAAAACTAATTATAAAGTTGCACAAAACACTCTGACTGACATTTTACAAAAAAAATAAGTTTCAAAAGGTGTTCATAACCTTTAATGCAAACAATCAGATCGTAAAAACCATTGTCCGGTAAAACATGCAGCACATGCAGTTTTATCAAAAGGTGCAGTTTTTAAATGATTGTTAATGTCTGCAAAAAACTCCTGCGCTGACTCGTGGGAATGCAACATGTTGACGTGGTTTGCAGCTGTATCGTTGTAAGACAGCAGCTACTATATGTATATACTGTACGGGTATGTTCACGCAAGGCAGATACGCTGTGTAAAAGCACTGCCCTGTGCCGCAGTTTTTCAGCCAGGAATGGCCGCTGCGGAAAACTGAGCAGAAAAAAAATGGATACTTACCATGGCGACGCTTCCCTCCTACATCCTGCAGCTCTGGGTTGATGTTTCATCCCATGTGACCACTGCAGCCTGCGATTGACTGCAGCGGTCACATGGGATGAAACGTCGCCCCAGGAGGCTGACCCGGAAAAAGAAAAAGAATTCTAGGTAAGTATAAGATTACAATTTTTTTTTTTTTTTTTAAATCAATAGATTTTTATTGAACATTTTTCCAACATACAGAATAACAAAATAACATACAAATTGCATTCCAAAGCTAACAGTGAGCAATACTTGTATTCTCTTACAGATATAAGACAAAAGAAGTCATATCATACAGAGAGATAATGCAGTATATACATGAATTAGAACCAAGTCTCTCATCCAGTGTCTTAGCCCCCCCCTGTGTCTCATATTCTATGGCATACCTCTACCTTGTATCTTCTAGTTAGCAAAATTATAGACGCTGTCCAACCATGGACCCCAATCTTTCTCATATTTAAGAATAGAGTGCCCCCTATGTGCCATCATTTTCTCATATGAGCATGTACTATTAATATGGGCAATAATCTCCGTTAAGGGAGGGATTGTCTGACTTTTCCAATACCTGGTTATTGCTAATTTGGTCTCAATAAATATATGCGCTGCGACTACTCTGTAGTCTCCCGGAATGTCCTCAAGATTCAGAAAGAGCAATGCTAACGATGATGAAGGGTCAACTGTAATTCCTGTAATATCATATAGCAACTTAAATGCAGCCTTCCATAGATTTTTGAGAGACGGACAGGTCCATAAAATATGCAATAGCGTCCCCCTACCCCCACAATTCCTCCAACAATGGTGAGAGGCGGTCGGGTATATGCGCTGGAGTTTATCTGGAGTGTAATACCAGCGAAGTATTGTCTTCATTACCGACTCATAATGAAGAGTACATTTCAAATGTTTCGCTATAAATGTAAGTGCATAAGACCACTTTTGTGCTGAGTATTCTTTTGTAAGTTCCTTTTCCCAGGCCAAGAAAGGGGAAGATTTTTCAAATATACTCTTAGATCCCAAAAGGTCATAAATAGGACGTAGTCCTTTAAGACGCGTCCCAGTTTGAGCCCATATTTGGAATATCTCTTTGTTTGCTGTGACCTCAAATGGGCAGTCCGTTTGCAACAGATGTCTGATTCTAAGGAATTTATAAAACTCAGTGTTTGGGATACCAAACTTATCGTGTAAGCAGCTAAACTGTACCACTTGGTTATTTTCGAAAAATGATGTCATCTGTGTCAGACCCCCCCCTTTCCAAAGTCGGAGATCCAAATCAGTGAGAAGAAACTCTAGAGTTTCTATCGGCGAATTGGGGAGTAGAGATAATGAAGATGTGTTACACAGCGAATGGAATTTTACCCAGTTTTGTATAGAAGTGGATAGAAAATATGGCAGAGATATCTTTGGAGATTTTGGGTGTAATTTTACAATTAAAAGGGCCTTTAGATTATGTATAGGTGATGTTGACATTTCAATTTGTACCCAATGTTGGGAGGTATCTCCTTCCCACCAGTATTTCAATTGCGATATCTGAGTGGACAAATAATAGTGATGGATATTAGGTAAACTTAAGCCCCCTTGTTTTTTCCCTTTATTCAATAAACGAGCGGCTATGCGTGGTCTACTTTTTTGCCAGACATAGGAGCTTACCAACCTGTGTGCTTTATTAAAAAAGGACAAGGGCATTTTAATCGGTAAAGTCCGAAACAGATATAGTAACTTTGGAAGTACCAACATTTTAAATGCCGCGATACGACCTATCCACGAAACTTCATGTAACTCCAATTGTTTCAAATCTACTTCTATTTGCGCTAACATAGAACAATAATTGACTTGGTATAGCTGTGAGACTTTAGGAGTGATGTTTATCCCCAAGTATTTAATATGTGATTGTTGCCAATCTAACGGAAATTTCTCCCGCATATATTCCAGGTCCAACAATGAGCAATTTAGGGGTATAGCTTGTGATTTTCCCATGTTCACTTTATAAAATGCTATTTGACCGAATTCCTGGATAATCTCAAATGCAGTTGCTAACGACTTTTCCGGCTGTTCTAGGGTTAATATTATGTCGTCTGCATAAAGGGAAATGCAGTGGGATCTATCTCCTATTTTTATCCCGTGAATGTCCTGATGTTGTCTAAAAGCCTGTGCCAATGGTTCTATAGACAGAACAAAAATTAAAGGCGATAGTGGACACCCTTGTCTTGTCCCATTCGTTATCCCAAAATCCTCCGAAAGCGCACCATTAACAAACACTTTTGCCGATGGACTGGAATATAAAGCTTGAATTGCCGTTGTAATAGATCCTTCAAATCCCATTTCTTCTAAAACCGTGAACACAAATGACCATTTAACCCTATCGAAGGCTTTTTCAGCATCTAGAGTAACCATAACAGCTTTAGTTTTTTTCCTATTTACATAATCTAAAATATTGAGAACTCTCCTAGTGTTTTCCGGAGCCTGTCTTCCTTTAACGAATCCGACTTGGTCTCTATTAACTAGTATTGGAATTACCTCCGACAAGCGGTTTGCCAATACCTTGGCATAAATTTTTACATCCGAGTTAAGGAGGGAAATGGGCCTAAAATTTTGTGGTGAGTCCGGTGTTTTGCCTGATTTGGGGAGTGTCACTATCACTGCACTCAGCATTTCCTTTGGGAAAGTCCCCTCCGAAATGGCATGCTTTAGGGTTTCAAACAGATGCGGGAGGAGAGTTTTTTCAAAAGTTTTATAGTAGATACCAGATAGCCCATCTGGTCCAGGGGCCTTGTGTAGCGGTAGGGAACGAATTATTTTGGATATTTCCCCCTCCGATATAGGGAGGTTTAACTCTGCCAACTGTTGGGAAGATAAACGTGGAAGTTTTAGATCTCTTAAGAAATCTCTGACAGCCTGTCGGGTCGGTTGTGGATTTGTCGTATGTGATTGCAAATTATAAAGGGATTCATAGTATTCTTTGAACTTTTGTGCTATGTCTCCAGGTGAGTATATTTTAGTGTTTCTAATTGGATCTTTAAGAAAAGCTATCTTACTCTTGATATTCCTGGCTTTTATTCTGTGTGCCAAGAGTTTACTGGCTTTGTTATCCTGTGAGTAGTATTGAGCTTTGACAGATTGTAAGTTTTTTTCATATTTGTACATCAAACAATCCTTCAATTTAATTCGGAGGTGTCGCAGTTTCTCAGTGTTAGCTGGGGAGGTGTCAGTTTTATTCAGGGCCTCTATATTACGTATTTGTGTCATTGTATCCTCGAACTGCCGATCCCTCTCTTTCTTTGCTCTATGCCCCCATTTTATAAAAAGGCCTCTCATGTATGCTTTGTGTGCATTCCACAGAACAAATGGATCCTGAACAGAGTTTACATTCAATAGAAAATATTCCTCTAGGCCTTTGCTCAGTTCCTCCTTATATTTAGGATGTGACATCAGATACGCATTGTTTCTCCATAGGAAATGTGTTTGTGAGTTATGGGTATCCTTTACACATATGGTAATAGCTGCATGATCTGACCATTTAATCAGCTCAATAGAGGATTTGTCCACTTTTTGTAATAGCGAACGCCCTACCAGAAATAAGTCTATGCGAGAATAGGACTTATGTACCGATGAAAAAAAGGAGTAGTCTCTTTCCGAGTCGTGTTGAATGCGCCAAATATCATACATATCTTCCCTTAGCAAGACAGGGGCTAGAGATTGGGAATGTGTTCTATGTTCACTCGTGGAATCTATTGATGGGTCATGTATGGTATTGAAATCCCCACAAATTACCAATTCCCCCCTCTTAACTTTGTTGATTTTACGAAATAATTTATTTAGAAAACGGATTTGGTGTGCGTTTGGGGCATATACAACTACTATGGTGAATACCACATTGTTCAATTCTCCTATCTGGATGATATATCTCCCTCCCGGGTCTAGAAAAGTCGAGATAGGATTAAATGCGACTGTATTTCGAATTGCTAGAAGTACCCCTCTCTGTTTCTTGGTGTGGTGAGAAAGAATAACCTTGGAGAATTGAGGATGTTTTACTCTATGTGCATCTTTTTCTAGTAGATGGGTCTCCTGTGTACATAATATGTCGCATTTCAAGGAAAGAGCTTCTCTCCACATAAACGCTCTCTTATGTGGACTATTTAAACCTTTTGCATTTAGAGAGACAAACTTAATCATCGTAATGTATTAGGATCTCAAAAATGTGTGTAAGCGGTGTCTTCTTGTATTCCATTAGTCCCTCAAACTTTGTATATTGAAGTATATGGAAGGATAATATAAAGCACTCTAACCTTACCAAACATAATATTGCATATATCCATACAAGTGACCCTATATCCGGTATGTTAACTTCACATTTCATCACTGTACTAGACACGATATATCGTACACATATAAACACATTTAGGTGTCTATTGACCCATAAAATAGAGTCACACCAACCACACAAACATAAACACATATACAGCTGAATAAGCTGTTGAAAAATAGTGGGACAAATTCTCAGGGCTCGAATCCCAGAGACAGTCCAGAACTCCAAACGGCAACTGTGATACCTTATATTATGTTATTGGCTCTTCAGCGATGTGGTCCCTTTTTTGTAGGCACCTTTTGCCACTCTTGCTCCAATCGAGAGGGGTATCCCCCCCCCGTTCTTCTGTGATCTCCGGAATTGGAAGCTTTTTAGATTGCAGGAACTTTCTTCCTTCCCCCAATGTAGAAATAACTTGCAGTGTTCCATTCTGGCGTACCAGAATTTTTACAGGGAATCCCCACCTGTAGGCGATGTTGTGCTCTCTTAAAATTGCAGTAATAGGTGATAGGTTTTTTCTCATCCGAAGTGTGGCTGCTCATAGATCCGCATATAACTTGATATGCTGATATGGTGTCGGTATATCCCCCAGTGTCCTAATCGCTGCCAGCAAAGCCTCCTTAACGTGGTAGTAGTGGATCCTGATCAGAACATCTCGGGGTAAAGTGTCCGGTAGGTGTTTCGGACGCGGCACTCTATGTGCCCTATCGATTATGATATCTGTATCTGAACTCTTCGGTAGAATAGCCATCATAAGCGCTTGCACATATTTAGTAAGATCAGCAGGCAGAATATCCTCTGAGATACCTCTAATTTTCACATTATTCCGTCTAGACCTATCTTCCAGGTCTATGACCTTAGCTTGTAACTTTTCAATCTCTACGGATAAGTCAGAGTGTGTATCCACTAGATTATTATGTGAGGCAGCGAACTCTCCCATCTTGTGCTCAATATGATGTATCCGTTGCCCCAGGCCTTGTAGTGTAGCTGTAATAGGAGCCAGCAAGGCAGTGAATTCAGTATGTATAGAGGTACTAAACACCGTCAGCATCTCTTTCATCAAAGTGCCCGAGGCCGGGCCATCAGTAGTTGGTATGTCTCTAAATGCTTTTATCATTAAAGACGGCCCCCGGGATTGAGATTCTCTCTCTCTTACCTCTGAGCCTCGTCGAGCTTGCTCCTTTGTCCTATGCTGCCGCACTTCCGGACTGTGTGAAGGGGAAGATGGCGTCGACCGCATGGTGTCTTCATCTCCGGTTTCTTCCAGGGACTCCGCAGCCAGAGGGCTGTATCGGGATCCCGAAATTATCTGCTGCGCAACTCCCCGGGAGTCTGCTATGGTAAGTGGAGATCTTTTTGCGCTTTGGTGAGAAGCAGAGGAAAGTGACGATGCTGCTTTTCCCGGGCTTAAAGTGAGAGGATAAGTAGTGAGGCCTGCAGCCTCGTCCTCTCCCTCTCGGTCCTTCTCGAAATAAAAGTCCAATTTGCCCTGTTGTTTCAGGCCTTTCCTGCCTCTCGTCATCATGAGTAGTTCTGTCTACTTTTGGGTCTCTAAGAGAGTATTAGAAGAGCCGTGCGTTATAATTAGCTTTGTCTGTTGCCGGAGCTCCGGGATCAAGCTGCCATGTCTCTCGGCTGCCAAGCCACGCCCCAAGATTACAATTTTTAATGAGTTGCGTTTTTTGCAGCGGAATCGCATAAGTGTGCATTTCCCCTGCATTGACCACACGATGGCACTGCTGCTCAGCGTATCACTAGGCTGCCTGCCTTATATTCAAATTAGTGAGATTTCTCAGCATTGAACACATGATGGTGCTGCTGCTTAGCGTATCACAATCGGGCTTCAAACAAACTTTCTAAAATATATAATAGATATAGTGTGCATTTCCCTGCATTGACCACACGATGGCGCTGCCTGCATTAAATTCAATTTAGTGAGATTTCTCAGCATTGACCACACGATAGCGCTGCTGCTTATCGTATCACAATCGGGCTTCAAACAAACTTCCTAAAACATATAATATAGATGTAGTGTGTATTTCTCTACATTGACCACACGATGGCGCTGCTGCTCAGCGTATCACTAGGCTGCCTGCATTACATTCAATTTAGTGAGAATTCTCAGCATTGACCACACGATGGCGCTGCTGCTTAGCACATCACAATCGGGCTTCAAACAAACTTTCTAAAATATATAATAGATATAGTGTGCATTTCCCTGCATTGACCACACAATGGCGATGCTGCTCAGCGTATCACTAGGATGGCTGCCTGCATTACATTCAATTTAGTGAGATATCTCAGCATTGACCACACGATGGCGCTGCTGCTTAGCTTGTCACAATCGGGCTTCAAACAAACTTTCTAAAATATATAATAGATATGGTGTGCATTTTCCAGCATTGACCACAGGATGGCGCTGCGGCTCAGCGTATCACTAGGCTGCCTGCCTTACATAAAATTTAGTGAGATTTCTCAGCATTGACCACACTATGACGCTGCTGCTTAGCGTATCACAATCGGGCTTCAAACAAACTTTCTAAAATATATAATATTATATATATATATATATATATATATATATATATATATATATATATATATATATATATATATAGTGTGCATTTCCCTACATTGACCACATGATGGTGCTGCTGCTTAGCGTATCACAATCGGTTTTCATACAAACTTTCTAAAATATATAATATTATATATATATATATATATATATATATATATAGTAGAAATGAAGAGCGAGTAACGGCACCAGGACTTCAGTGTTGGGGAGATGTTGGTTTATTCACCACCAGGTGGAAAGAATGAGCGACGTTTCGGTTCACACCTGAACCTTTCTCAAGCTAATTACAACAGTGCATAGTGCCACATATAAATAGGGATACAAAGTATATACAATCAACAGTGCAATTAATAGTATATATGTAAAAAATACAATAATATACAACATATAGTTATACACAAGTAAATACATACCAATATGTGTGTCCAGTACATGTGTTTAAGAAACAACATCTCATAATATATGAAAAATAATGCAAAAAACATAAGGTAATATTATAATTACCCTAATCAAAAACACCAGCTCATAATGAGGGGGAGGAGCAGAGGAAACGTTCCAAGTACAAAAAGTAATATTACGTCATAAAAAACTTACAGTGTCAGCTCTCTGTGATGCATGGAATAAACCATGGCGTCCCGCAGTCGATAATGCGCATGCGCAAGATGGCGAACTGCCGGAAATGCGTCACGTGGAACGCATACCTGAAACGCAGTGTAGCCGTGCATGCGCAGAAAGTGGATTCTATCTCTGCGTATGTTTCACATCAATATGGAAAGAAAACTCAAAAGAGTATATAACCAACAAAATATAGTATATTATATATATAGATAGATAGCCCATATTATATATATGGGAAATATACTCGAATATCTATAATAAAAAAAAATTATTTATATAGTCTAAGGGGAATGGCCACGGATCACAGCATAAATGGGGAGAACGGCTATGTCTACAAATAGGCGGCCCAATCTCACAGAGACAACAAAGTCTCAACCACCCACTCATGTCTTTTTTTGAATTTGAGGACCACATTATGAACATAAAATAGAAGAGTAATAATTTATTTCATATATTGATTATACTTTATTCCACATGATTACCACAGAGAGCATATAATTCACATATAAAGTTTGTGATATACATCAAAGAAAATCTATATATAATCCTTGGAACAAAAATCGATGAGGAAACATAACCTCTGCTCCCATGATGTACATCCCTTCATATAAGTTGGTATCTGTGAATAGAAAAAATGTTTTATTTAAAGTGAAAAGATATTCAAAATGAATATACATAAAAATACACCTATAATTATATAAATTTAAAAACAATGTCAAAAAGATCCCACCTACACTCAAAAGAATGGATCGTATAGATATATCGGACTCAAAATCAATCATGTCATATATACATGAGCTTTCAAATATGTGGGAAATATGTATATTCTACATTAAGTCCCTTTGGGGACATGGTATCAAGAGTAAAAATCCACTCAAGTTCTTTACGTTTGAGGGCCAGCTCTCTGTCACCTCCTCGTCTGTTTAGGGGTACTGAATCAATAATTTTAAAACGCATTTGGGATACATTATGTCTACAGTCTACAAAATGTCTGGAGACTGGAAGATCTCGTCTTGGTGTTGATACTAGATTTGTGGTTCCTCATTCTAAGTGTTACTTCCGTGGTGGTCTCACCCACATAATATAGGCCACATGGACAAATCAATAGGTAAATAGCAAAGGTGGTTTTACAGGTATAGAAGCCATGAATTTTAAAAGTTTTACCTGTTCGTGGATGACAAAAACGGTCACCCTTAATCATATGATTGCACATATTACATCCCAAGCACGGGAAGCATCCATATTTTTTGGGGGCTAAAACACTCTGTGACATCTTAGTTTTAGATCCAATATCTGCCTTTACTAGCTTATTTTTGATGGTTTTACCTTTACGGTATGCTAATAATGGTGGCTCTTGGAATTCCTTGATCATTGGAAAAGCCCTAGTTAATAGACGCCATTCCCTTCTCAGAATATTGCCAATTTCTGGGCTTGATGTAGAAAAAGTTGACACAAATGGTATAAGAACATTTTTCTTATGCACCACTGTCTGTTTGTCTAAAAGTTGTTGTCTATCCATTTTTATCGTCTGTCTTTTATATAAATTGAGCATATCAGTTGGATATCCCCTACATTTAAATTTGTTGCACATCTCGTCCACTCTCTTGGACAGCTGATCTTCATTACTAACAATTCTTCGAACTCTAAGAAGTTGGCTGAAGGGCAATGATCTCACCATAGCCCTGGGGTGTCCACTATTATAGTGCAACAGACTGTTCCTATCGGTTTCCTTACAAAATATATCGGTGGTAAGAATGCCATCCTGTAAATGGATCTTAGTATCCAAAAACTCAACTGAAGAGTCAGAATGGATCATAGTAAATTTGATCCCCTGACACATATCATTTAGAAAAGAGTGAAATAATTTCAATTCATCCTCTGAACCGGTCCAGATGAGGAAGATATCGTCTATGTATCGCCACCACCGCAAAACATTTCTGAAGTGGTGGGACACATGGACAAGATCCTCCTCAATCCGCCGCATGAAAATATTGGCATATGTCGGGGCCATATTAGACCCCATAGCCGTACCCATTTTTTGAAGGTAGAACTTATCACCAACCATGAAATAATTTTTAGTGAGTATAAACTCAAATAATATTTTAACAAATTCAATTTTTCTGTTTGAAAAATCCAGACGTGTCAGGTAGTGAAGAGCAGCTTCAATGCCTAAGGAGTGATCTATGGAGGTATACAGACTTCCCACATCAAGGGTAGCAAGGATAGACCGGCCAGGGACCCTGAGAGAGCCAATCCTGACGAGGAAATCAGTGGTATCCTTGATGTAGGAGTCAGCCCCCATAGCAAACTGTCTCAAAATTTTGTCAATAAAGATAGCTGCTGGAACAAATAGCGAATCACTACCCGACACAATGGGGCGGCCAGGGGGTTTACATGGATCCTTGTGAATCTTAGGAAGAAGGTAAAGCACCGGAGTGACCGGATGCCTTACCTTCAAAAATTCACAAAGGTCCTTATCAATAATTTTAGATAGAAAGGCCTCATCAACAAGTAATTTTAATTCATTCATAAAGGAAAATTTTGGATCACCCGATAATTCAGTATATACATCATGGTCATTCAATTGCATCTCCAATTCCTGCAGATAAAGGGACGTGTCCATCACAACAATGGCACCCCCCTTATCTGCAGGTTTAACAGTGACGGAAGTATTGTCCATCAATTCATTTAAAGCCATTTGTTCCAAGCGTGTAATGTTTCTATGATAGTTATCCCTTTTATTTTGCTTGTTTCTAAATGTTTGAATGTGCTTATCAACCAATGAGATATATGCCTCAACCTCATGCGAATTTTGGGGTGGCTGAAACTTACTCTTTATAGTGAGATCTAGACTTTTCAAATCAAACATATGCTCATTAGACAGGGGTACATTTATATCAGAAGAACCAAACACTGGTTAATCTGAAAAATGTGCTTTTAATCTCAACATTCTGAAAAAGCGTTTCAAATCAAGATCTAATTCAAACCAGTTGACAACATTAGTGGGACAAAATGATAACCCACGATTAAGAATTTTTAACTGTAACTGATTAAGAGAAAAGGATGAAATATTAACCACAAGATTTACGGATTCTTTTTCCTCGTCTGGTAGTGGCGATTCCCTCGTATTGGGGTTATCCTCCCCCTCGATTTGATGTTGATTGCCAGATCTCTTATGCCTATATATATATATATATAGTGTGCATTTCCCTACATTGACTTGACCACATGATGGTGCTGCTGCTTAGCGTATCACAATCGGGCTTCAAACAAACTTTCTAAAATATATAATATATAGATATAGAGCGCATTTCCCAGCATTGACCACACGATGGCGCTGCTGCTCAGCGTATCACTAGGCTGCCTGAATTACATTCAATTTAGTGAGATTTCTCAGCATTGACCACACGATGGCGCTGCTGCATAGCGTATCACAATCGGGCTTCGAACAGACTTTCTAAAATATATAATATATAGATATAGTGTGCATTTCCCTGCATTGACCAAATGATGGCGCTGCTGCTCAGCGTATTACTAGGCTGCCCGCATTACATCCAATTTAGTGAGATTTCTCAGCATTGACCACATGATGGAGCTGCTGCTTAGCGTATCACAATCGGGCTTCAAACAAACTTTCTAAAATATATAATATATAGATATAGTGTGCATTTCCCAGCATTGACCACACGATGGCGATGCTGCTCACCGTATCACTAAGCTGCTTGCATTACATCCAATTTAGTGAGATTTCTCAGCATTGACCACACGATGGCGCTGCTGCTTAGCGTATCACAATCGGGCTTCAAACACACTTTCTAAAATATATAATCTATAGATATAGTGTGCATTTCCCAGCATTGACCACACGATGGCGCTGCTGCTCAGCGTATCACTAGGCTGTCTGCCTTACATTAAATTTAGTGAGATTTCTCAGCATAGACCACACGATGGCGCTGCTGCTTAACATATCACAATCGGGCTTCACACAAACTTTCGACATAATGTAATATATAGATATATTGTGCATTTCCTGCATTGACCACACGATGGCACTGCTGCCCAGCGTATCACTAGGCTGCCTGCTTTACATTCAATTTAGTGAGATTTCTCAAAATTGACCACACGATGGCGCTGCTGCTTAGCATATCCCAATCGGGCTTCAAACAAACTTTATCAAATATATAATATATAGATATAATGCGCATTGCCCAGCATTGACCACACGATGGCGCTGCTGCTCAGGGTATCACTAGGCTGCCTGCATTACATTCAATTTAGTGAGATTTCTCAGCATTGACCACACGATGGCGCTGCTGCTTAGCGTATCACAATCGGGCTTCAAACAAACTTCCTAAAATATATAATATAGATGTAGTGTGCATTTCCTAACATTGACCACATGATGGCGCTGCTGCTGCTCAGCGTATCACTAGGCTGCCTGCATTACATTCAATTTAGTGAGATTTCTCAGCATTGACCACACGATGGCGCTGCTACTTAGCGTATCACAATCGGTCTTCAAACAAACTTTCTAAAATATATAATATATAGATATAGTGTGCAATTCCCTACATTGACCACATGATGGTGCTGCTGCTTAGCGTATCACAATCGGGCTTCAAACAAACTTTCTAAAATATATAATATATAGCTATAGTGCGCATTTCCCAGCATTGACCACACGATGGCGCTGCTGCTCAGCGTATCACTAGGCTGCCTGCATTACATTCAATTTAGTGAGATTTCTCAGCATTGACCACACGATGGCGCTGCTGCTTAACATATCACAATCGGGCTTCACACAAACTTTCTAAAATATATAATATAGCTATAGTGCGCATTTCCCAGCATTGACCACATGATGGCACTGCTGCTCAGCGTATCACTAGGCTGCCTGCATTACATTCAATTTAGTGAGATTTCTCAGCATTGACCACACGATGGCGCTGCTGCTTAACATATCACAATCGGGCTTCACACAAACTTTCTAAAATATATAATATAGCTATAGTGCGCATTTCCCAGCATTGACCACACGATGGCGCTGCTGCTCAGCGTATCACTAGGCTGCCTGCATTACATTAAATTTAGAGAGATTTCTCAGCATTGACCACACGATGGCGCTGCTGCTTAGCGTATCACAATCGGTCTTCAAACAAACTTTCTAAATTATATAATATTATATATATATATATATATATATATATAGTGTGCATTTCCCTACATTGACCACATGATGGTGCTGCTGCTTAGCGTATCACAATCGGGCATCAAACAAACTTTCTAAAATATATAATATATAGATATTGTTTGCATTTCCCAGCATTGACCATACGTTGGCACTGCTGCTCAGCGTATCACTAGGCTGCCTGCATTACATTCAATTTAGTGAGATGTCTCAGCATTGACCACACGATGGCGCTGCTGCTTAGCGTATCACAATCGGGCTTCGAACAGACTTTGTAAAATATATAATATATAGATATAGTGTGCATTTCCCTGCATTGACCACACGATAGTGTTGCTGCTCAGCGTATCACTAGGCTGCCTGCATTACATTCAATTTAGTGAGATTTCTCAGCATTGACCACACGATGGCGCTGCTGCTTAGCGTATCACAATCGGGCTTCAAACAAACTTCCTAAAATATATAATATAGATGTAGTGTGCATTTCCCAACATTGACCACATGATGGCGCTGCTGCTGCTCAGCGTATCACTAGGCTGCCTGCATTACATTCAATTTAGTGAGATTTCTCAGCATTGACCACACGATGGCGCTGCTATTTAGCGTATCACAATCGGTCTTCAAACAAACTTTCTAAAATATATAATATATAGATATAGTGTGCAATTCCCTACATTGACCACATGATGGTGCTGCTGCTTAGCGTATCACAATCGGGCTTCAAACAAACTTTCTAAAATATATAATATATAGCTATAGTGCGCATTTCCCAGCAATGACCACACGATGGCGCTGCTGCTCAGCGTATCACTAGGCTGCCTGCATTACATTCAATTTAGTGAGATTTCTCAGCATTGACCACACGATGGCGCTGCTGCTTAACATATCACAATCGGGCTTCACACAAACTTTCTAAAATATATAATATAGCTATAGTGCGCATTTCCCAGCATTGACCACATGATGGCGCTGCTGCTCAGCGTATCACTAGGCTGCCTGCATTACATTCAATTTAGTGAGATTTCTCAGCATTGACCACACCATGGCGCTGCTGCTTAGCGTATCACAATCGGTCTTCAAACAAACTTTCTAAATTATATAATATTATATATATATATATATACATATATATATATATATATATATATATATATATATATATATAGTGTGCATTTCCCTACATTGACCACATGATGGTGCTGCTGCTTAGCGTATCACAATCGGGCTTCAAACAAACTTTCTAAAATATATAATATATAGATATAGTTTGCATTTCCCAGCATTGACCACACGATGGCACTGCTGCTCAGCGTATCACTAGGCTGCCTGCATTACATTCAATTTAGTGAGATGTCTCAGCATTGACCACACGATGGCGCTGCTGCTTAGCGTATCAGAATCGGGCTTCGAACAGACTTTGTAAAATATATAATATATAGATATAGTGTGCATTTCCCTGCATTGACCACACGATAGCGTTGCTGCTCAGCGTATCACTAGGCTGCCTGCATTACATTCAATTTAGTGAGATTTCTCAGCATTGACCACACGATGGCGCTGCTGCTTAGCGTATCACAATCGGGCTTAAAACAAACTTTCTAAAATATATAATATAGATGTAGTGTGTATTTCCCAGCATTGACCACACGATGGCGCTGCTGCTCAGAGTATCACTAGGCTGCCTGCATTACATTCAATTTAGTGAGATTTCCCAGCATTGACCATACGATGGCGCTGCTGCTCAGCGTATCACTAGGCTGCCTGCATTACATTCAATTTAGTGAGATTTCTCAGCATGGACCACACGATGGCGCTGCTGCTTAGCGTATCACAATCGGTCTTCAAACAAACTTTCTAAAATATATAATATATAGATATAGTGTGCATTTCCCTACATTAACCACATGATGGTGCTGCTGCTTAGCGTATCACAATCGGGCTTCAAACAAACTTTCTAAAATATATAATATAGATGTAGTGTGCATTTCCCAACATTGACCACATGATGGTGCTGCTGCTGCTCAGCGTATCACTAGGCTGCCTGCATTACATTCAATTTAGTGAGATTTCTCAGCATTGACCACACTATGACGCTGCTACTTAGCGTATCACAATCGGTCTTCAAACAAACTTTCTAAAATATATAATATATAGATATAGTGTGCATTTCCCTACATTAACCACATGATGGTGCTGCTGCTTAGCGTATCACAATCGGGCTTCAAACAAACTTTCTAAAATATATAATATATAGATATAGAGCGCATTTCCCAGCATTGACCATACGATGGCGCTGCTGCTCAGCGTATCACTAGGCTGCCTGCATTACATTCAATTTAGTGAGATTTCTCAGCATTGACCACATGATGGCACTGCTGCATAGCGTATCACAATCGGGCTTCGAACAGACTTTCTAAAATATATAATATATAGATATAGTGTGCATTTCCCTGCATTGACCACACGATGGCGCTGCTGCTCAGCGTATCACTAGGCTGCCCGCATTACATCAAATTTAGTGAGATTTCTCAGCATTGACCACACGATGGCGCTGCTGCTTAGCGTATCACAATAGGGCTTCAAACACACTTTCTAAAATATATAATCTATAGATATAGTGTGCATTTCCCAGCATTGACCACACGATGGCGCTGCTGCTCAGTGTATCACTAGGCTGCCTGCCTTACATTAAATTTAGTGAGATTTCTCAGCATTGACCACACGATGGCGCTGCTGCTTAACATATCACAGTCGGTCGTCAAACAAACTTTCTAAAATATGTACTATATGATATAGTGTGCATTTCCCAGCATTGACCACACGATGGCGCTGCTGCTCAGCGTATCACTAGGCTGCCTGCATTACATTCAATTTAGTGAGATTTCTCAGCATTGACCACACGATGGCGCTGCTGCTTAGCGTATCACAATCGGTCGTCAAACAAACTTTCTAAAATATGTAATATACAGATATAGTGTGCATTTCCCAGTATTGACCACACGATGGCGCTGCTGCTCAGCGTATCACTAGGCTGCCTGCCTTACATTAAATTTAGTGAGATTTCTCAGCATTGACCACACGATGGCGCTGCTGCTTAACATATCACAATCGGGCTTCACACAAACTTTCTAAAATATATATATATATATATATATATATATATATATATATATATATATATATATAGTGTGCATTTCCCTACATTGACCACATGATGGTGCTGCTGCTTAGCGTATCACAATCGGGCTTCAAACAAACTTTCTAAAATATATAATATATAGATATAGTTTGCATTTCCCAGCATTGACCACACGATGGCACTGCTGCTCAGCGTATCACTAGGCTGCCTGCATTACATTCAATTTAGTGAGATGTCTCAGCATTGACCACACGATGGCGCTGCTGCATAGCGTATCACAATCGGGCTTCGAACAGACTTTCTAAAATATATAATATATAGATATAGTGTGCATTTCCCTACATTGACCACATGATGGTGCTGCTGCTTAGCGTATCACAATCGGGCTTCAAACAAACTTTCTAAAATATATAATATATAGATATAGTGTACATTTCCCAGCATTGACCACACGATGGCGCTGCTGCTCAGCGTATCACTAGGCTGCCTGCATTACATTCAATTTAGTGAGATTTCTCAGCATTGACCACACTTTGGTGCTGCTGCTTAGCGTATCACAATCGGGCTTCAAACAAACTTTCTAAAATATATATATATATATAGTGTGCATTTCCCTGCATTGACCACACGATAGCGCTGCTGCTCAGCGTATCACTAGGCTGCCCGCATTACATCCAATTTAGTGAGATTTCTCAGCATTGACCACACTTTGGTGCTGCTGCTTAGCGTATCACAATCGGGCTTCAAACAAACTTTCTAAAATATATAATACATAGATATAGTTTGCAATTCCCTGCATTGACCACACGATGGCGCTGCTGCTCACCGTATCACTAGTCTGCTTGCATTACATCCAATTTAGTGAGATTTCTCAGCATTGACCACACGATGGCGCTGCTGCTTAGCGTATCACAGTCGGGCTTCAAACAAACTTTCTAAAATATATAATATAGATGTAGTGTGTATTTCCCAGCATTGACCACACGATGGCGCTGCTGCTCAGAGTATCACTAGGCTGCCTGCATTACATTCAATTTAGTGAGATTTCTCAGCATTGACCACATGATGGTGCTGCTGCTTAGCGTATCACAGTCGGGCTTCAAACAAACTTTCTAAAATATATAATATAGATGTAGTGTGCATTTCCCAACATTGACCACATGATGGCGCTGCTGCTGCTCAGCATATCACTAGGCTGCCTGCATTACATTCAATTTAGTGAGATTTCTCAGCATTGACCACACGATGGCGCTGCTGCTTAGCGTATCACAATCGGTCTTCAAACAAACTTTCTAAAATATATAATATTATATATATATATATATATATATACATATATATATATATATATATATATATATATATATATATAGTTCAAATAGATGCAAAAAACACAGCACTCAATGCAGACTGGAAATCAGGCCATGTGCACGTTACCATAGTAAGGATGAATCAACTCCTTGGAATAAAATAGTAGAAATGAAGAGCGAGTAACGGCACCAGGACTTCAGTGTTGGGGAGATGTTGGTTTATTCACCACCAGGTGGAAAGAATGAGCGACGTTTCAGTTCACACCTGAACCTTTCTCAAGCTTGAGAAAAGCGATCTCTTAAAGCGATCTCTTAAAGCGATCCATTATCAGGTCCAGTGTTTTGTCGGAACTGTCTGTATCGCTAACCACTCTCTTAACACGCATAAGTTGACTGACAGGTAGGCTTTCCACCATCCTGCGTGGATGACTACTAGAGAAAAGAAGCAAGTTATTGCAGTCGGTAGGTTTTACAAAGAGCTCAGTGCTAAACTGATTACCGCTAGTCCTAACCAGTACATCTAAAAATTGTATTTCTGATTCGGAATGTACCAGCGTGAACTTAACACCCTCATCAATTGTGTTTAGAAAATCATGGAACTCTGTCAACATGGTGAGGTCTCCGGTCCAGATCAAGAAAACGTCATCGATGTATCGCCACCACTTCACAACATGGTCAAAGTGGTGGGACACATAGACGAACACCTCCTCTAAAGTACGCATATAAATATTAGCGTATGTAGGGGCAATGTTCGACCCCATAGCAGTACCACACAGTTGTAAAAAGAAATCATCACCAAACAGGAAATAGTTACATCGCAATATAATGTTAAGCAACTGTATGAGAAATAAACGACACTCAGGGGAGAAATCAGATAGTTGTAAAAACTCTTCTACAGCCTTTAGGCCTCTAGCATGGTCAATAACTGTGTACAAACTTGTAACATCAAACGAGGCAAGGATAATGTTTTTATCACTTGGTATAGAGACTTCCTGTAATTTATTCAAAAAATCGGACGTGTCCCTAATGTAAGAGCTGGCACCTATAGCATAGGGTCTTAGAATTTTGTCAAGAAATATGGCAACATGACAAAAAATAGAGTCCGTGCTGGACACAATGGGGCGGCCCGGGGGATTAATTAAGGTTTTGTGAATTTTAGGAAGAATATATAGGACTGGAGTCCTAGGGTGTTCAATGGTCAAATACTCACTCAAACCCTCATCAATAATCCCACCCAGTTTTGCCTGATCCAGTACTCCCCTGATCTCCCTACTAAATTCAAACTTGGGATCTTGTGAGATCCGTCTGTAGACAGCCGAGTCATTTAGCTGTCTCCGTATCTCTTTTAAATATGCAGTGGTATCCATAATCACAACCGCACCACCCTTATCAGCTGGTTTGATTGTGATACCAGTGTCTCTAGTTAACTCATTGAGTGCCTTAAACTCTGCTGTGGTCAAATTGGGATGTGTATGTCTGTGACTAGGGTTGGGACCTATTTTGATAGTTTCAATATCATTTTTGACTGCAGTAATAAATGCCTCAATGGCTGGCATACTCAATGAAGGTGTAAAATTGCTCCCTTTAGATAGACCAACCTGTTTGAGATTTAATTCAGAGCTCCTAGTAGGTATATCAAAGAGTTTCTCAGAGAACCACCACTTTAACTTAATGGATCTAAAAAAACGAAATAGATCTTTTTCAATAGAGAACCAATCAGTACATGTAGCAGGACAAAATGACAGACCCTTATTAAGAAGAGAAGATTGAGCATCGGTCAATACCTTGGAGGATATATTAACAATTATCGTTTCCTCAACTCCATTGGACCCCTCCTCATCTGTTGTCTGGGCCTGTTCACTCTCTGGTTTAGACCGCCAACCGTGCCTTCTGCCCCCTCTCCTGGTACACTTCCTGCCGGTAAGGAAGAGTCCGGGGTCTCCCCTAAAAAAGGAAAAGAATTCTCCGTCGCCCCCTTGTTGGGTATCCATGATCTCCTACGTCTCCGATTCTCCTTGGACTCAGGTGCATCTCTGTAGTCATCTCTCTGCCAGTTGTACACCTTCCCCTTTTGGTAATCGTCTGCATCTCTGTTCCATTTTCTTCTCTTTATATCTTCCTGTTCGGACTTCAATCTTTGGACTTGTGCAACCAAATTCTCAGAGAATTTTTCATATTCTTGATTATCCAGAACCGCCTTCAGCGCAACATCAACCTCTTGCATATTATCCTGAACCACTCGTATTTCTTGTTGCAAAAATTCCAAATTTAACAAAATAATGTCCAGTGCAAATTTGTTGGAAATTTGTTTAAAACGACTGCAAAAAAACTCATTTTGAGTAAATAGGTTAGGTCTGAGATTAGATCGCATTCCTCTCGGTATTCTTTTATATTTATAATACTCCCCAAGGGTAGACATATGTAGTTGTAACGTAACAGCCCTTTTGGACTCATTCTCCAGTTTTCTTTTTAAATCAGTTGAAGACGGGGTGGTAAGGTAGCCAACATCCCCACTGAGACCCAGCAATATCCGCTCGACATCCGCATCTGTATATGCAAAAACCTCGGGCAATCCAGTACCATCAGCGCCATTCATGATAAAAACGAAGATAGATAGTGCAAAAGCGTAAACCACGTAAAAAACGTAGAGTAAATACCGTGCAGGCTGGTAGGTCTTCAATACAGACAAAAAAAGGAAAGTCCAGCAGCACCGATGAATGAGAAAAGATGGGTGCAAATCCCAGGGAGCCGACCAAGCTCTCAATATCCACAGAAATACAAAAATAGGCAGCACACCATAGATGAAGTGAAAAAAAGGGTACTTTATTGGCCCCAAGTGCGACGTTTCAGCTCTATCCACTAGAGCCTTTCTCAAGCAAATGACAAGTGAAACAACCGTGGTATAAATCAGCACACTGATTAACAAATTAATGACGACAATCAAGTACAAATATAAATATAAACAAAAATGTATACACAAAATGTGCAAAATATCTCCATTAGTGATATGTCAGTAAACATGTGTACAAAATATAATAATATAGGCGTGTTACAGAATACACAGACAGCAAAATACATCCATTATGTGTATATTATAGTGTAGGCACATGTGTAAACAATCGTGCAATCAAGATAATAAAAAATCTAAAAAGGATATCACCTGGGGATGTTAGATCATAAAACCGCAATGGCGGCGTCCACGAGGCGCAACTGCGCATGCGTGAACGTATGGCTGAGGGTAAAGGTCACCCACGAGTGTGTCATAATTGGCGCATGCGCACTGTATGTCTGAGTGCACCGACGCCATGTTGGATCCTGGATAAATCAAGAAATTCAGGCATTCCGCCCATCTCTAATTAAATGTGATTTATATGGAATTAGACAGCGATGACAGGCAAGATCGTGTCACAGACCACCACAATACCGGGCTCTATACCAGTAAAGAGAGAACGTGTTGTACTCTCTTTACTGGTATAGAGCCCGGTATTGTGGTGGTCTGTGACACGATCTTGCCTGTCATCGTTGTCTAATTCCATATAAATCACATTTAATTAGAGATGGGCGGAATGCCTGAATTTCTTGATTTATCCAGGATCCAACATGGCGTCGGTGCACTCAGACATACAGTGCGCATGCGCCAATTATGACACACTCGTGGGTGACCTTTACCCTCAGCCATACGTTCACGCATGCGCAGTTGCGCCTCGTGGACGCCGCCATTGCGGTTTTATGATCTAACATCCCCAGGTGATATCCTTTTTAGATTTTTTATTATCTTGATTGCACGATTGTTTACACATGTGCCTACACTATAATATACACATAATGGATGTATTTTGCTGTCTGTGTATTCTGTAACACGCCTATATTATTATATTTTGTACACATATTTACTGACATATCACTAATGGAGATATTTTGCACATTTTGTGTATACATTTTTGTTTATATTTATATTTGTGCTTGATTGTCGTCATTAATTTGTTAATCAGTGTGCTGATTTATACCACGGTTGTTTCACTTGTCATTTGCTTGAGAAAGGCTCTAGTGGATAGAGCTGAAACGTCGCACTTGGGGCCAATAAAGTACCCTTTTTTTCACTTCATCTATGGTGTGCTGCCTATTTTTGTATTTCTGTGGATATTGAGAGCTTGGTCGGCTCCCTGGGATTTGCACCCATCTTTTCTCATTCATCGGTGCTGCTGGACTTTCCTTTTTTTGTCTGTATTGAAGACCTACCAGCCTGCACGGTATTTACTCTACGTTTTTTACGTGGTTTACGCTTTTGCACTATCTATCTTCGTTTTTATCATGAATGGCGCTGATGGTACTGGATTGCCCGAGGTTTTTGCATATACAGATGCGGATGTCGAGCGGATATTGCTGGGTCTCAGTGGGGATGTTGGCTACCTTACCATCCCGTCTTCAACTGATTTAAAAAGAAAACTGGAGAATGAGTCCAAAAGGGCTGTTACGTTACAACTACATATGTCTACCCTTGGGGAGTATTATAAATATAAAAGAATACCGAGAGGAATGCGATCTAATCTCAGACCTAACCTATTTACTCAAAATGAGTTTTTTTGCAGTCGTTTTAAACAAATTTCCAACAAATTTGCACTGGACATTATTTTGTTAAATTTGGAATTTTTGCAACAAGAAATACGAGTGGTTCAGGATAATATGCAAGAGGTTGATGTTGCGCTGAAGGCGGTTCTGGATAATCAAGAATATGAAAAATTCTCTGAGAATTTGGTTGCACAAGTCCAAAGATTGAAGTCCGAACAGGAAGATATAAAGAGAAGAAAATGGAACAGAGATGCAGACGATTACCAAAAGGGGAAGGTGTACAACTGGCAGAGAGATGACTACAGAGATGCACCTGAGTCCAAGGAGAATCGGAGACGTAGGAGATCATGGATACCCAACAAGGGGGCGACGGAGAATTCTTTTCCTTTTTTAGGGGAGACCCCGGACTCTTCCTTACCGGCAGGAAGTGTACCAGGAGAGGGGGCAGAAGGCACGGTTGGCGGTCTAAACCAGAGAGTGAACAGGCCCAGACAACAGATGAGGAGGGGTCCAATGGAGTTGAGGAAACGATAATTGTTAATATATCCTCCAAGGTATTGACCGATGCTCAATCTTCTCTTCTTAATAAGGGTCTGTCATTTTGTCCTGCTACATGTACTGATTGGTTCTCTATTGAAAAAGATCTATTTCGTTTTTTTAGATCCATTAAGTTAAAGTGGTGGTTCTCTGAGAAACTCTTTGATATACCTACTAGGAGCTCTGAATTAAATCTCAAACAGGTTGGTCTATCTAAAGGGAGCAATTTTACACCTTCATTGAGTATGCCAGCCATTGAGGCATTTATTACTGCAGTCAAAAATGATATTGAAACTATCAAAATAGGTCCCAACCCTAGTCACAGACATACACATCCCAATTTGACCACAGCAGAGTTTAAGGCACTCAATGAGTTAACTAGAGACACTGGTATCACAATCAAACCAGCTGATAAGGGTGGTGCGGTTGTGATTATGGATACCACTGCATATTTAAAAGAGATACGGAGACAGCTAAATGACTCGGCTGTCTACAGACGGATCTCACAAGATCCCAAGTTTGAATTTAGTAGGGAGATCAGGGGAGCACTGGATCAGGCAAAACTGGGTGGGATTATTGATGAGGGTTTGAGTGAGTATTTGACCATTGAACACCCTAGGACTCCAGTCCTATATATTCTTCCTAAAATTCACAAAACCTTAACCCCTTCGCGCTCAGGTCAGTACTATTACGTCGCGCTAAGTACATCGTTCGCGCTCAGGTCAGTAATAGTACTGACCTGAGTAAACACGGCGCCATTTAATCCCGGCGCGTGTCTGAGCTGTGATAACTGCTGTTTCCGACAGCAGGCTATCACAGCTTAGTGTGCAGGGACCGATCGCGGTGGTCCCCGCCGATTAACCCCTTAGAAGCCGCGTTCAATAGCGATCGCGGCTTCTTAGGGGTTAAGCTGCCATCGCCGGCCTGCTACACGATAGCGGGCCGTGATGGCTACTCTGGCAACCAGAATCCTAACAATGGACTCTGGCTACGCCATCGACGGAAGCCTAGTGGGTCCCGACAAAATCAGGACCCACTATGCTTGCTGTCAGCGAACAGCTGACAGCTCTAATACACTGCACTACGTATGTAGTGCAGTGTAAAAGAATAGCGATCAGAGCCTCCTGCTCTCATGTCCCCTAGTGGGACAAAGTAAAAAAAGTGTGAAAAAGTTAAAAAAGTTGTGTAAAAATAAGAAAATAAAAGATTAAAAGTAATAAAAGTAAAAGTCCCCCTTTTTCCCTTATCAGTTCTTTATTATTAATATAAATATATTAACAAACAAATAAACTATACATAATTGGTATCGCCGCGTCCGTAACGTCCTGAACTACAAAACGATGTCATTATTTATCCCGCGCGGTGAACGCCGTAAGAGAAAATAATAATAAACCGTACCACAATCACAATTGTTTGGTCACTTCACCTCCCAAAAAATGGAATAAAAAGAGATCAAAAAGTCGCATGTACGTAAAAATGGTACTGATCGAAACTACAGTTCGTTACGCAAAAAATAAGTCCTCGCACGACTTTCCTGATGGAAAAATAAAACCGTTATGGCTCTTAGAATAAGGCAACACAAAAAGTGAATGATTGTTTACAAAACGTATTTTATTGTGCAAACGCCATAAGACATAAAATAAAACTATAAACATCTGGTATCGCCGTAATCTTATCGCCCCGCAGAATAAAGTGAATATGTCATTTATAGCGCACGGTGAACGCTGTAAAAAAAATTGAATAAAAAACAATAGTAAAATTGCTGTTTTTTAGTCATCACGCCACCTAAAAATAGAATAAAAACTGATCAAAAAGTCACATGCACCCCAAGAAAACTACAATGGATTCCTCAAGGTCTCTAGTTTCCAAAAAGGGGTCACTTTTGGGGGGTTTCCACTGTTTTAGCACCACAAGACCTCTTCAAACCGGACATGGTGCCTAATAAATTAAATTAAATTAAATTAAATTAATTAAATGTCACCTCTACTTTGCTCTAAATTCCTGTGAAACACCTAAAGGGTTCATAAACTTTTTAAATGCTGTTGTGAATACTTTGAGGGGTCTAGTATATAAATGAGGCAATACTTCGCTTCTTACATTATACTGATAATGAGCCGTGCCCACCCCGAGATGACCCCAGTTTTGACCATTTGTATAAACGGAGACCCCTATTAGACCATTTCAGTGCCCGGTTTTCCCAGCATTCACCCCCGAGAAGTGTATTTCTATAGATGAATCCATGGTACATTTGAAAGGGAGGCTTCAATTCCGTCCAGTACCTTCCGGGTAAGAGGGCAAGGTATGGCGTGAAGATGTATAAGCTGTGCGAGAGTGCATCAGGGTATACCTACAAATTTAGGATATATAAAGGGAAGGACACCAGTACTCAGCCCCCAGAATGCCCCCCCTTACTGGGAGTTAATACAAAAATTGTGTGGGATTTGGTGCACCCACTGCTGGACCAGGGTTACCACCTCTACCTGGATAATTTTTATACCCGCGTCCCACTCTTCAACTGCCTCGCTTCCAGAAGTCCTGCGGCATGCGACACTGCTAGAAGAAACCTGAGAAGCCTCCCTAAGACTCTGCAGGGCAAACGCTCAGAAGGGGTGAGAGCAGGGCACAATCTAGCAGCAACATATTGTGTGTCAAGTACAAGACCAGAGAGATGCCACACCAGTACCCATGTACCTGTACGAGGTACCAGTACAGGGACCCCCAAACTAGACTGCATCCTGGACTACAATAGGTACATGGGAGTGGTGGACTTGTCAGATCAAGTCCTGAAGCCTTACAGTACTTCTGGAAGCAGGGCCACAGGCATCGTACCAGGGCAACACTTTTTAGGAGAAGTTCCCCAAACTGGCAAGAAGGGAAAAAGTCAAAAGAGGTGCAGAGTCTGCTATAAGAGGGGGATAAGGAAGGACACAATATATCAATGTGACGCGTGTCCCGAAAAACCAGAGCTCTGTATGAAAGAGTGTTTTAAAATGTATCATCCATCCCTTTATTTTTAATTTACCCCAGTTTTACTCGCTCTGATCCACTCCGCACAGCTTACCCCTCCTCATCTTTCCCCTCTGAGCCCTGTTGTGTGCCCAGGCAGCTGATAACAGCCACATGTAGGGTATTGCCGTACCCAGGAGAGCCAACATTACAGTTTATGAGGTGTATATCTCCGGTGGCGCATGCTGGGCACAATATATCGGACACTGAATTGGCATATATGTATAGAAAATTGCAAATTTCACTCTGCACCAACTGCTGCACATTATCTTTTACACAATACCTGTGGGGTCAAAATGCTCACTACACCTCTAGATGAATGCCTTAAGGGGTGTAGATTTTAAAACAGGGTCACTTCTTGGGGGTTTCAACTGTACTGGTACCTTAGGGGCTTCTGCGTACAAGACTTAGCACCAGAAAAGCTCCACTAGGCCAAATGGTGGTCCTTTCCTTCTGAGTCCTGCCGTGTGCCCAGGCAGCTAATAACAGCCACATGTAGGGTATTGCCGTATCCGGGAGAGCCCACATTACAGTTTATGGGGTGTATGTCTCCGGTGGCACATGCTGGGCACAATATATCGGACACTGACATGGCATATATATATATAGAAAATTGCAAATCTCACTCTGCACCATCTGCTGCGCATTATCTTTTACACAATACCTGTGGGGTCAAAATGCTCACTACACCTCTAGATGAATTCCTTAAGGGGTGTAGTTTTTAAAACGTGGTCAATTCTCGGGGGTTTCAACTGTACTAGTACCTCAGGGGCTTCTGCACACACGACTTAGCACCAGTAGGCCACATGGTGGTCCTTTCCTTCTAATACCTCCCATGGGCCCAAACGGCAGTTTATGGCCACAAATAGGGTATTGCCGCACTCAGGACAAATTTGGCAACAAAATGGGGTATTTTATTCGTTGTGAAAATAAGACATTTTGAGCCAAAACTACATCTTATTGGAAAAAAGTTTTTTTTTTAAAATTCACAGCCCAATTCAAATAAGTTCTGTGAAAAAACTGTGGGGTCTAAATGGTCACAACACCCATAAATAAATTCCTTGAGGGGTTTTGTTTCCAAAATGGGGTCACTTTTGGTGGGTTTCCATTGCTTTGATACCTCTGGGGCTCTGCAAATGCGACATGGCACCCGAAAACCAATCCAGCAAAATCTGGACTCCTAAGAACACATAGCGCTCCTTTCCTTCTGAGGCCTCCCATGGGCCCAAACAGCAGTTTATCACCACAAATGGGGTATTGCCGCACTCAGGACAAATTGGGCAACAAAATGGGGCATTTTGTTCCCTGTGAAAATAAGAAATTCTGATCAAAAATGACATCTTATTGGAAAAATTGTCATTCTTTTAATTTCACAGCCCAATTCAAATACGCGCTGTGAAAAAACTACGGGGTCAAAATGGTAACAATAACCATAAATTAATTCCTTGAGGGGTGCAGTTTCCAAAATGGGGTCAGTTTTGGGGGATTCCTACTGTTTTGGCACCTCAACACCTCTCCAAACCTGGCATGCTGCCTAAAATATATTCTAATAAAAAAGCACCACCAAAATGCACTAGGTGCTTCTTTGCTTCTGGGGCTTGTGCTTTAGTCCACGAGCGCAGTAGGGCCACATGTGGGACATTTCTAAAAACTGAAGAATCTGGACAATATATATTTAGTTGTGTTTCTCTGGTAAAACCTTCTTTGTTACAGAAAAAAAATAGAAAAAAATTGAAATTCAGAAAGAAAAACGAAATTTGCAAGTTTCACCTCCAATTTGCTTTAATTCCTGTGAAATGCCTGAAGGGTTAAAAAACTTTCTAAATGCTGTTTTGAATACTTTGAGGGGTCTAGTTTTTAAAATGGGGTGTTTTATCAGGGTTTCTAATACATAGGCCCCACAAAGCCACTTCAGAACTCAAGAGGTACCTTAAAAAAAAGGCTCTTGAAATTTTCTTAAAAATATGAGAAATTACTGTTTATGTTCTAAGCCTTGTAACGTCCAAGAAAAATAAAATAATGTTCAAAAAACAATGCCAATCTAAAGTAGACATATGGGAAATGTGAACTAGTAACTATTTTGGGTGGTATAACCGTCTGTTTTTCAAGCAGATGCATTTAAATTCTGAAAAATGCTATTTTTTCTAAATTTTCTCTAAATTTTGCAATTTTTCTCAAATAAAGACTGAATATATCGACCAAATTTTACCACGAACATAAAGCCCAAAGTGTCACGAGAAAACAATCTCGGAATCGCTTGGATAGGTTTAAGCATTCCGACGTTATTACCACATAAAGTGAAATATGTCAGATTTGAAAAATGGGCTCTGAGCCTTAAGGCCCAAACTAGGCTGCGTCCTTAAGGGGTTAATTAATCCCCCGGGCCGCCCCATTGTGTCCAGCACGGACTCTATTTTTTGTCATGTTGCCATATTTCTTGACAAAATTCTAAGACCCTATGCTATAGGTGCCAGCTCTTACATTAGGGACACGTCCGATTTTTTGAATAAATTACAGGAAGTCTCTATACCAAGTGATAAAAACATTATCCTTGCCTCGTTTGATGTTACAAGTTTGTACACAGTTATTGACCATGCTAGAGGCCTAAAGGCTGTAGAAGAGTTTTTACAACTATCTGATTTCTCCCCTGAGTGTCGTTTATTTCTCATACAGTTGCTTAACATTATATTGCGATGTAACTATTTCCTGTTTGGTGATGATTTCTTTTTACAACTGTGTGGTACTGCTATGGGGTCGAACATTGCCCCTACATACGCTAATATTTATATGCGTACTTTAGAGGAGGTGTTCGTCTATGTGTCCCACCACTTTGACCATGTTGTGAAGTGGTGGCGATACATCGATGACGTTTTCTTGATCTGGACCGGAGACCTCACCATGTTGACAGAGTTCCATGATTTTCTAAACACAATTGATGAGGGTGTTAAGTTCACGCTGGTACATTCCGAATCAGAAATACAATTTTTAGATGTACTGGTTAGGACTAGCGGTAATCAGTTTAGCACTGAGCTCTTTGTAAAACCTACCGACTGCAATAACTTGCTTCTTTTCTCTAGTAGTCATCCACGCAGGATGGTGGAAAGCCTACCTGTCAGTCAACTTATGCGTGTTAAGAGAGTGGTTAGCGATACAGACAGTTCCGACAAAACACTGGACCTGATAATGGATCGCTTTAAGAGACGTGGGTACCCGACGAGACTCCTTGATAAACACAGGGCTAAAATAGATAAAATGGACAGGGTGACATTATTAGAATCCAAGGGTGTACCAACTGACCAAGGACGCATTCCCTTTGTCTCGACTTACACAGAAAGGAGCAATGATATTGCTGATGTCATTAAACGACATTGGTCCATGTTAGGTAATTGCCTTCCTCATGTGAAGGAATTTGCCAAACCCCCACTTTTTTCATATCGGAGACCTCCGAGTCTGAAGAATAGGCTCATGAAAGCGGACATTGGTCCCATTAGCACCAAGAAACAGACGTTTCTGGCTACACCCAAGTTAGGATGTTATCCGTGTTTGTGTTGTGTGAACTGTCCCCTTATATCTAAGGGACCAGTTTTCGTACATCCTGGTACGGGTAAACAATTCCACATTAGACATTATTTGACATGTAACAGCGATTTTGTTATTTATGTACTTCAGTGTCCATGTAAACTTTTATATGTAGGTGAGACCACCTTGGACCTGAAGACCAGACTCAACCAGCACAGGTATACCATTAGGAAGAGGAGGTTGGATCTTCCGGTATCCAAACATTTCACTGATTTAGGGCATACTGAACAGCAATTACGTTTCTCCATTTTAGATCGTATCCCGTTACCCAGAAGGGGTGGGGATAGGACAAAACTTCTTAAACTTAGAGAACTGCAATGGATAGGAAGATTGAATACCTTAAAACCTATGGGTCTAAATGTAGATTTTGCGCTGGGTGGGCTCATGTAGATCTTGTTCCCATTGGGTCTCAGCAATGGTACACTCTGACGTTCTGTTCTGTATATTTGACCTGTGAATTGAATTTCTATTCTTGAATATATACTAATTTTACTTTTTCTATTCTAGATGAAGATGCATCTTACGGGATATCACTTCTGTGGATCGATTGGATCATTTGCATTGATTTTATGTATGGCTGATAATCCTGGTTTTATGCTGTATGGCACTGTTTTCCCATGCATTTTATGTTTAATATTGATTTGTGGTGACGTTAGGCAGATAAGTGTTCTATGTTGCTATGACCCATTACTGGTATGAGGCTCTCCAGTTACGCCAATTACACATGTCTTACGACGCTAGTGGGGAGGCTTGGGACTGCACTCTGTCGTGTGTACGTTATGTTTACATGAGAGGGTGTTTTTCCTGCTTGTGAGTGACATGGATCTGCTTGCTGCGGATCTGTGACCTCCTGCCGCCCCGGATGCAATGTTTAAACGTGTTGTACTCTCTTTACTGGTATAGAGCCCGGTATTGTGGTGGTCTGTGACACGATCTTGCCTGTCATCGCTGTCTAATTCCATATAAATCACATTTAATTAGAGATGGGCGGAATGCCTGAATTTCTTGATTTATCCAGGATCCAACATGGCGTCGGTGCACTCAGACATACAGTGCGCATGCGCCAATTATGACACACTCGTGGGTGACCTTTACCCTCAGCCATACGTTCACGCATGCGCAGTTGCGCCTCGTGGACGCCGCCATTGCGGTTTTATGATCTAACATCCCCAGGTGATATCCTTTTTAGATTTTTTATTATCTTGATTGCACGATTGTTTACACATGTGCCTACACTATAATATACACATAATGGATGTATTTTGCTGTCTGTGTATTCTGTAACACGCCTATATTATTATATTTTGTACACATGTTTACTGACATATCACTAATGGAGATATTTTGCACATTTTGTGTATACATTTTTGTTTATATTTATATTTGTACTTGATTGTCGTCATTAATTTGTTAATCAGTGTGCTGATTTATACCACGGTTGTTTCACTTGTCATTTGCTTGAGAAAGGCTCTAGTGGATAGAGCTGAAACGTCGCACTTGGGGCCAATAGAGTACCCTTTTTTTCACTTCATCTATGGTGTGCTGCCTATTTTTGTATTTCTGTATATATATATATATATATATATATATATATATATATATATATATATATATAGTGTGAATTTCCCTACATTGACCACATGATGGTGCTGCTGCTTAGCGTGTCACAATCGGTCTTCAAACAAACTTTCTAAAATATATAATATATATATATAGTGTGCATTTCCCTACATTGACCACATGATGGTGCTGCTGCTTAGCGTATCACTAGGCTGCTTGCATTACATTCAATTTAGTGAGAATTCTCAGCATTGACCACACGATGGTGCTGCTGCTTCGCGTATCACAATCGGTCTTCAAACAAACTTTCTAAAATATATAATATATAGATATAGTTTGCATTACCCAGCATTGACCACACGATGGCGCTGCTGCTCAGCGTATTACTAGGCTGCCTGCCTTACATTAAATTTAGTGAGATTTCTCAGTATTGATCACACGATGGCGCTGCTGCTTCGCGTATCACAATCGGGCTTCAAACAAACTTTCTAAAATATATAATATATAGATATAGTTTGCATTTCCCAGCATTGACCACACGATGGCGCTGCTGCTCAGCGTATCACTAGGCTGCCTGCCTTACATTAAATTTAGTGAGATTTTTCAGCATTGACCACACGATGGCGCTGCTGCTTAGCGTATCACAATCGGTCTTCAAACAAACTTTCTAAAATATATAATATATAGATATAGTGTGCATTTCCCTACATTGACCACATGATGGTGCTGCTGCTTAGCGTATCGCAATCGGGCTTCAAACAAACTTTCTAAAATATATAATATATAGATATAGTGTGCATTTCCCTGCATTGACCACACGATGGCGATGCTGCTCAGCGTATCACTAGGCTGCCTGCATTACATCCAATTTAGTGAGATTTCTCAGCATTGACCACACGATGGCGCTGCTGCTTAGCGTATCATATTTAAATAGGTATTACCCTCTTACAATTTTATATATAATATGCTAGAGTAATTCACACTAGGTGTACACCACCAATTGTCGATATATGAAAAAGGAACGGGGAGTGGGAAAAGTAGTGTGTTTTGTAATTGCAAAAAAAAAAAAATACTTTATTATTAAATTTATATTAAAACAATGTTAGATGAAAAATGATGTTGCTCCAAAGTCCCCTAAATTGGCGCACTATGACAAATTATGTCTGATTTAGATTGCTCCGGATTGTAAAGGATATATATGTGTCTAACCTCCCACAATTAGGGCAATACCGAAGGGGGAGTTCTTGAGATTGAGACGCAATTGCTCGACATTTGTTGATTTCAAGAAACAAGCAGTTGAATTGAGGGCTAGGCTGCAGGCGAGACACTACTCCAATCGCAATATCAAAGAGGCCTATAATATAGCACTGAGAACCAACCGTGAAGAATTGCTCATTTCTAAAAAGACACGAGCCAAGACAGCTATCAAAACCTCTGAAACCCCCATGCAGCCTAGATTCATCACTGACTATCATGCAGACTGGGATAGCATGATGCAGATTATAAACAAACACTGGCATGTACTTAACCCCTTAATGACCGGGCATGTTTGTACCTTAATGACCAAGCCAGATTTGTCAAATCTGGTATGTCTGACTTTATCAGAGAATAACTCTGTGAAAGTTTTGAATATCCAAGTAATTCTGACATTGTTTTTTCGTCACATGTTGTACTTTATTTTAGTGGTAAAAGTAGACGGATACGATTTGCGGAAATTAATTAAAAAATAGAAAAATGGAAGAAATTTTGTAAAAATTACCATTTTCCCCTATTTTTAACTGCAATATGTCACATATCTACACACATACTGTACAATTTTTTTAATTAAATATATATTTCTATCTCTTTACTCCATTTTGGCAGCACTTTTGAAAAAATAAAATAAATTTTCAGCAATTTAGAGGACTTACAAATTGAATATTAATTTTATAAATTTTGAAGTACATTTTGTTTTCCGGCACCAAGCCAGGTTTTCAGAGGCTCATAGGTCTCAGAGTGATGGAAACCCCCACAAATGACCCCATTTAGAAAACTAGACCCCTTAAGGTATTTACCTAAGGGTATAGTAAGTATTTTGACCCCACAGTTTTTTGCTAAATTTAATACATAGCAGGTGAAGAAAAAAATAATTTCACTTTTTTTCATAAAAGTATCAGTTTGAAGACCAATTTCTTTGTAAAGCGACCATGAGAATGAAGAAACACACCACAAAATCTATCACCCCGTTTCTCCTGTTTTCAAAAATACCAACATTGTGGCCCTAATGCGCTGCCTGGACACACGGCAGGACCCAAAATGAAGGGAGCACCCGGAGGCTTTCAGGACTCATATTTTGCTTGAAAATGTTTTAGACCCCACTGCACATTTGGAGAAGCTTTGAGCTGCCAGAACGATAGAAACTCCCCATAAACGACCCCATTTAGAAAACTAGACCCCATAAGGTATTTATTTAGGGGTATAGTAATTATTTTGACCCCACAGTTCTTTGCTAAATTTAATGCATATCAGGTGAAAAAAAAAAAAATTTCACTTTTTTCATAAAAGTATTTGTTTGAAGACCGATTTCTTTGTAAAGCGACCATGAAAATGAAGAAACACACCCCAAAATCTATCACCCTCTTTCTCCTGTTTTCAAAAATACCCACATTGTGGCCCTAATGCGTTGTTTGGACACACGGCAGGGCCCCAAAGGAAGGGAGCACCCGGAGGCTTTCAGGACTCATATTTTGCTTGAAAATGTTTTAGGCCCCAATGTACATTTGGAGAAGCTTTGAGCTGCCAGAACGATAGAAACTCCCCATAAACGACCCCATTTCGAAAACTAGACCCCATAAGGTATTTATCTAGGGGTATAGTTAGCATTTTGACCACACAGATTTTTCGCTAAATATATTGAAATTAGTCTGTAAGAATTAAAATGTACTTTTTTTCTGAAACAACATAGAAATTTTTATTATTTACAAGGAATAAGGAAGAAAATGCACCCCAACATTTGTAAAGCAATGTCTCCCGATTACGACAATACCCCATATGTGGTAATAAACTGCTGTTTGGACCCACAGCAGGGCTCAGAAGGGAAGGAGCGCCATTTGGATTTATGATTTTGCTGGAATGGTTTTCGGTGCCATGTCGCATTTGCAATGCACTGGAGGGACCAAAACAGTGGAAACCCACCAAAAGTGACCCCATTTTGGAAAAACCTTCAAGGAATTTTTCTAGGGGTATAGTGAGCATTTAGACCCCACGGGTCTTTTGCAGAGTTTATTAGAATTAGGGCGCGAAAATTAATATCAAAATTTTTTCCACTAAAATGTTGCATTTTCTCATTTTCACAAGGGATAAAGGAGGAAAAAAACAACCATTTTTTTATAAAGCAATTTCTCCCGAGTACGGAAATATCCCACATGTGGTCATACGTTTTTTCATTAGAAATGAATTAACCCTTTCAGGACTGATCCATTTTTTGCTTTCATATTTTAGATTTTCACTCCCCGCTTTCCAAGAGCCATAACTTTTTTATTTTTCCATCAATAGAGTGGTGTGAAGGCTTATTTGTTGCGGGACAATCTGTAGTTTTCATTGGTACCATTTTGGGGTACATGCGATTTTTTTTTTGATCACTTTTTATTCAATTTTTTTGCAATCCTGAGCAAAAAACAGGAATTCTGACACCGTTTTTTTAGGTTTTTTTTTTGCGGCGCTCACCGTACGCTATAAATGACATTTTTTATTTATTCTGCGTGTTAGTACGATTACGGCGATACCATATGTATATAGGTTTGGTCCTTTTTTTTAGCGTTTGCGCAATAAAATGACTTACTTATAAAAAAAAAAATTTCTGTGTCACCATATTCTGAGAGCCATAATTTTTTAATTTTTTAGTCAAAAAAGCTGTGTAAGGGCTTGTTTTTTGCGGGACGGATAGAAGTTTTTATTGGTACTATTTTCGGGTACATGCGACTTTTTGATCACTTTTTATTCTTTATTTAGGGAGCGGTGGTGACCCAAAAAATTGCGATTCTGTCGTAGTTTTTTATTGATTTTTTTTTGGGGTGTTCATCGTGCGGGAAAAATAACATTATAGTTTTATAGTTGGGTTCGTTACGAACGCGGTGATACCAGATATGTGTACTTTTTTAACGTGTTAATTTTTTTCCTATAATAAAAGTCTTATTATAGGAAAAAAAGCATTTTGTGTTTATAGAACTTATAACTTTTATTTTGACACTTTTTTTAAAACATTTTTATTACTTTTTTTTACTTTTTTTACTTGTCCCACTAGGGGACACTCAGACTTGCAGCTTTGATCGCTGCTGGAGTACATTACACTACACACGTAGTGTAATGTACTCTAACTGTCATTGTGACGTGACTGTCACACTGACAGGAAGCAGAGGAGGAACGGCCGGAGGCTGTTCCTCCGAGGCTTCCGTGCATGGCAACCCGGAGGTCATTATCTGACCTCCGATTGCCGTGACAAGCATCGGTAGCCCCCACGATCACTTCGTGGGGGCTGCTGATGTGCTTCAAACCACTTAAATGCGGCGACGGCAATCCGTCGCCGCACTTAAGGGGTTAACTGCCGAAATCAGCGGCGATGGTCCGCTGACCGGCGAGACTGATGTCTCAGCTGTCTAGGACAGCTGTCAGCGCGGGTCTGTCACTCTGTGTTTACACAGAGTGACAGTTTGTACTGCGGACGAAAATGTACGTCATGGTGCGGGAACTAGCAGCCGACCATGACGTACATTTTCGTCCTTGGTCGTTAAGGGGTTAAATCTGATCCCAATCTAAACACAATCTTGGGTGAGAGGGCCCTTTCAGGTTATCGCAAAGGAACCAGCATTTCAAACATTTTGGTTGCAAGTAATTTTACGCGGGGTGACGGTACTAAGAGGGCCCAGAATATGGGATTTTTCCCTTGTAAGTTATGTAAAGCATGTAGAATCCTGACTACAACCAAGCAATTCACTGATGGATTTGGGGCATTGTATAAGATCAAAGAACATATGAACTGTAACTCCGAAGGAGTCGTGTATTGTCTGGAGTGCCCCTGCGGTTTGAGATACGTGTGTAAAACGATCAGAGCACTCAAAATCCGTATTGGAGAACATGTCAGGTCAATTATAAACTATGACAAAGGTGAGAAGGATTGTAAACTCCAGAAGAAAATATTCACACCTACTCCAATCGCCAAACATTTTAAAGAGAGACACAATCTAGAGTGGCAGACTCTGAAAGGTTGGGGCATCTGTAAACTCAACATGGGCATCAGAGGGGGCAACCTTGATGAGGCCCTTCTGAGGAGAGAAAGTGAGTGGATATTCCGTATGAACTCCGTTAAACCGTTCGGCATGAACGAAAGTTTCAATTTTGGTTGTTTTCTTTGAACCTGGAACTAACTAAGGTCTCACATTACCAGTTTATCGTGCCTGATATTCAAAATTTCTATCTCTGACACACTTACTGAGCAATCATTGCCAATGCAGTACTGTGTATCTACGAGGTTAACCTCTCTTGTTACATCTACATTTATATCTCTGCCTCTGCAGGACAATGCTATATGTGCATTTATTATGTAGCAGAATGTCCTGATATGACTGCAATCTGAAAAAAGTTTTTTGTTATAAAGAAAGAAAGGAATTTTTTAGCTGCAATCTGATGCATTTTGAGCCTAGGCAGTGTTATTTTAACATGGATACATTGCTGGAACTAACCAGAGTTATCACGTTGCACCATTACTTTGTTTCCATTCTCAAATTGTTTTGATTGGTTACTATTCCTGTCAATCAGGAACTCTTAGCATATCTGGCCTTTGATTCCGGCGGCTGCCACCCCTGGAAGAAGCCGGAAGTACCGGCGAAACGCGCGTCGGGTGTCTTTTAAATATCACCAATGTTAGATGCCAAATACTTTGCTCCGTACTGCTAAATAGCAGTTTACTGTTCAAATCGGCAGAATATCTGCTACAGTTAGGGAACAAGCACGTTAATACTGCACGCCGGGCTGCCTGAGCAGCTCTTTGTGCATGAGGGCACGGAGCTGAGCTATGTTTGAGACAGGATCGTACTCAAACAGCTGACAGCAGCTCGGCTCCTTGCAGCCCTCCCCACATATACGCGACTCATCGGGCAGCCTTATCTTGCACATACAAACAAACAGTGGTACAATATCTTTACTGCCTGTTAGGCAGAGTACTCACTGTTGTGTGGAGCTGGAGAACGCTGTCCAGGCACGCTGCCTGTGTGATCGTTTGCCCGGGAGCGTGGCTGGCCTGTCAGGTCTCCTTGCAGGGCTGGAGACCTGAATGTAGCAGTAACGGCTCTGCTACATCGAGCTTTGACAAATAAGACAATACACATACAGTGTTTGTCTTTGACGGGGGCTTTTTTGCTGCCATGTGCAGTCATAAATACTCAGCTGACCGCGGCCTATTTGCTAGCCCACATAAATTCTTGTAAACCCTGACAGCTAGGTTGTTAGTGTACATCAGCTGTGGGGAAGTGATTATACTGCCTGAGGCCTCATTTACACGAGCGTAATATACGTGCGTGCTTTTCACGCGTGTCGTACGCACCTATATTACTCTATGGGGCAGTGCAGACGATGCGTGAATTTTGCACAGCGCGAGTGAGTTGCGTAAAACTCACGACATGTTCTAAAATTCTGAGTTTTTCGCGCATCACGCACCCATTGAAGTCAATGGGTGCGGGAAAACCACGAAGGTCGCACGGAAGCACTTCCGTGCGAACTGCGTGATTCGCGCAAGGCTGTCAAACTGAATGTAAACAGAAAAGCACCACATGCTTTTCTGTTTACAAACATCCGAACGGAGTGTCTTACACATGAGCGAACCGACCTTTACCGGGTTCGGCCGAACTCTTTTTCGGGTTTTGACCGAACCCGGCAGGAGACAGTCACTGTGCATGGTGCTGAAAGAGTTAAACTGGTTCAGCACCCTGGACAGTGACTTCCGATCCCAATATACGTGAACGTGTAAAAAAAACAAAAAGTTCTGACTTACCGATAACTCCCGGCTTCTTCCTCCAGTCTGACCTCCCGGGATGACAATTCAGTCCAAGTGACTGCTGCAGCCAATCACAAGCCAAGCACAGGCTGCAGCGGTCACATGGACTGCCGCGTCATCCAGGGAGGTGGGGCCAGATGTCAAGAGAGGCGCGTCACCAAGGACGCGTCACCAAGGCAACGGCCGGGAAGTTCTCGGTAAGTACGAACCTCTTTTTTTTTAAACAGGTTACTCGATATGGTGATCGGAATGCACTGTCGAGGGTGCTGAAAGAGTTACTGCCGATCAGTTAACTCTTTCAGCACCTTGGACAGTGACGGGCGTCGACTAGCCTCATCTCTATGATGGCGGCTGCGCAAAAATCACGCAGCCGCGCATCATACACGGATGACACACGGAGCTGTCAAGTGCCTTTTGCGCACGCAAAACGCTGCGTTTTTTGCGCGCGCAAAACGCACACGCTCGTGTAAATGAGGCCTGACAGGAATATTTACAGATACTTTAGATCACTACCAAGGCAATTCAGCGCACCGGCCGCCCGTTACAGACTGTGGCCCAGTCTATTCCCTCCTCCTGTTCAGTTCCTAGAATGCAGCAGTTTCAACTCTGCTGTGCTGTGTCTATTCATATAAGACACATGTACATGTAACCCATTACAGTCACATTAATACAGGGGTTTCTCCACCGCTGGGCTTCACTTACAGCCCTTGAAGAAACCTCTGGGTTCATGTGCAATCAGACTGTCTCATCATTGACACTGAGGGGGACAGTTATTTGCAATTACTTAACAACCCAACTTTTGGTTTAGGGACTATTATAGTATCTTCTCTATTATTAAATAAGGGGGAGGTTAGACACATATATATCCTTTACAATCCGGAGCAATCTAATTCAGACATAATTTGTCATAGTGCGCCAATTTAGGGGACTTTGGCGCAACATCATTTTTAATCTAACATTGTTTTAATATAAATTTAATAATAAAGTATTTTTTATTTTTTTGCAATTACAAAACACACTACTTTTCCCACTCCCCGTTCCTTTATTCATATATCGACAATTGGTGGTGTACACCTAGTGTGAATTACTCTAGCATATTATATATAAAATTGTAAGAGGGTAATACCTATTTAAATATATCAGTGAGGACCCCAAGCTCCGTCCAAAGGTAGGCAAGCTGGTGAGCCACCATTGCCTGCATTGCCTGAAATTGTCGCCATTTTGTATAACATTTAAATTGACTGTGCCTCTTTGCTGAGATTAGTTTATTGCGTTCCCTGTTGGAAGTTTTGCCAAGATTCTAGCCTACTAAAAGGATTTGCATCAAACCTGGTATTCTTGTCATCATTTCATGACTAACCCTGCGAGCACTTAACTGATACCCGCTCCTAAACTTATTGGCATAGTTGGCAGGATAGTCGCAACCCAGGAAAGATGGCATGCCGTATGGAGTGCCCAAGGAGTGAGCAGAAGGCACGGCAGGAAGGTTTACATGATGTATTTCACAGAGAGTACAGTCGGAGCTCCATTGGAGGGTAAGCTAGTGCCGGAGTTGCAGTCATGAGTACGCTCTTGCCAAGTGCACCTTTCCCTCAAGAAAGATGACTAGCTCCAGCAAGAGGCTGTGGAGCCAGGAAAGGCTGCATTTCAGTAGCTGTAATGCGCCACAAGGAAGCGTTCAAGAGGCGGGTAGAGAGGAGTCTCCCAGCAAGAGAAAGACAAGAGGCTGTGCATGAGACTGAGACAAAGAAGGGAGTCCTGGGACCTTGAGTATGAGACTGCAATTGTTAAGTATGTGCCTCACCTGTGAGAGACTGTAACCACTAAGCTCTGAGCCTGAGGCCCAAGTAATTTTGAAGAGGGCCTGAACTGAGTCTAAGAGGGCCTTCAGAGACTGTCGGAAGAAGGCCCAATTTGTGTGAAAGGAATCTATGTTTTTGTTCAGTTATTTTAGTTGCTTATTTTTCCTGGTGCCGGGAATGGCACCAAATAAGGGAAGGGGGCAATGAAAGGTATGGAAGGGAGTCTCCCCTATTCACGAGAGGAGCCGTATGGAGTAATGTAGAGATAGATTTTGCTGTCTCTTTCAATGCTTTTGTGTTATGCATGTTTAACACTGTATTTCCTTTATAGGTCCAGGCAGTGGCGGATCCTCATGTGGGCGGTTTGGGCGGCCGCCCGGGGCCCAAGGCTCCCAGGGGGCCGAAACCGCACATCAGTTAAAAAAGTATTATCCAGCAGTTGGCTGCCGCAGTGTTTCGGTCATCGGCCCCACCTGCTGATGAAGGGGGGCATGTGCACAGGGAGTCAATTGGGGCAAGGGAACAGGCGGCACAGCAAATCAGCTGTTGAGAGTGGACTGTCAGAGATGGTGACGGGCAGGTGCTGGAGTCTCTCTCCCTGACAGTCAGCTCCTCTGTGCTGCTGTGCACTGTCCCGCTTGTATAAACCTCCAGCAGTTGCTTGATAACGGCAAGACTGCAAGTAGGAGGTGAAGGACCTGTGATGACATCACAGTCACATGATCAAGGTCCTGGAGGCTGCACCCGAGCACATGGTAGCACAAACCCCACAATACTCAATCAAAATGAAATAAAACATGACAACAGTTTCTTTGGATAAAAATGGCCACGGTGTTTATTAAGGGTAACCTAAGATAAAATAATTCGAAGAGAATAACCATAAATAATCGAATAAATAATAAAATATAAATATTTTGACCAATAAAAACCAAGTCCGCCCAGCATTAGCTGGGTGACAAACCCCTCTAACAAACAACGTGACGTGAAGGAATTTAAGAACAATAGGGCGGGAGGGTGGGCGACGGTCCAATCTTCAAAAACTGGCTGCTTGACCACGATGAACTGCTCCTTTTATGTCCAATTTTCCCGCCTTTAGGATTTTATCAATGACCAATCAGCTGGCCTTCCACAAAACTGCCTGGAGATAGAATCTGCCAGAACCTGCTCATGCAATTGCACAGCTGACCTAGGTCCAATCAGCTGGGACCAACTCCAAACTGCCCAGAGACAGAAACATCTGGAAACCGGCTCGTGCCACCAGCACAGCTTACCCGGGGGACACCACGATGGTAAGTACCATTCTAATATAAAATAACAAATGGAGAAAAGAGGGAAAGGGGGAGAGAAAAACATACCAAGCAAAAAAACATATTTTATTAACAACTTATGGGGGGCCGTGCGACCATGTGTCCCCCAGGCAATAGCCTGGGGGGCCCCTGACAAGAACCGCAGAGGAAGAGGCTGTGGTAAGTGTGGTTTGTGTATAGTGAACATAGTGTAAGTGTATACAGTGTGTGCTGTGTGTAATGTCAGTCTATATAGTGTGTGCAGTGTATAATGTAAGTTTATAAAGTGTGTGCTGTGCATATAATGTTAGTTTATACAGTGTGTGCTGTGTGTATAATGTCAGTTTATACAGTGTGTGTGCTGTGTGTATAATGTCAGTCTATACAGTGTGTGCTGTGCGTATAATGTCAGTCTATACAGTGTGTGCATATAATGTCAGTCTATACAGTGTGTGTGCTGTGCGTATAATGTCAGTCTATACAGTGTGTGTGCTGTGTGTATAATGTCAGTCTATACAGTGTGTGCGTATAATGTCAGTCTATACAGTGTGTGTGCTGTGCGTATAATGTCAGTCTATACAGTGTGTGTGCTGTGCGTATAATGTCAGTCTATACAGTGTGTGTGCTGTGTGTATAATGTCAGTCTATACAGTGTGTGCTGTGCATATAATGTCACTCTATATAGTGTGTGCTGTGTATAATGTCAGTATATACAGTGTGTGCTGTGTATATCATGTCAGTCTATATAGTGTGTGCTGTGTATAATGTCAGTCTATACAGTGTGTGCTGTGTATAATGTCAGTCTATATAGTGTGTGCTGTGCGTATAATGTCAGTCTATATAGTGTGTGCTGTGTATGTCAGTCTATATAGTGTGTGTTGTGCGTATAATGTCAGTCTATATAGTGTGTGCTGTGCATATAATGTCAGTCTATATAGTGTGTGCTGTGCGTATAATGTCAGTCTATATAGTGTGTGCTGTGCATATAATGTCAGTCTATATAGTGTGTGCTGTGTATGTCAGTCTATATAGTGTGTGCTGTGCGTATAATGTCAGTCTATATAGTGTGTGCTGTGCGTATAATGTCAGTCTATATAGTGTGTGCTGTGCATATAATGTCATTCTATGTAGTGTGTGCTGTGCATATAATGTCAGTCTATATAGTGTGTGCTGTGCGTATAATGTAAGTCTATATAGTGTGTGCTGTGTATAATGTCAGTCTATATAGTGTGTGCTGTGCATATAATGTCAGTCTATATAGTGTGTGCTGTGCATATAATGTCAGTCTATATAGTGTGTGCTGTGCATATAATGTCAGTCTATATAGTGTGTGCTGTGCGTATAATGTAAATCTATATAGCGTGTGCTGTGTATAATGTCAGTCTATATAGTGTGTGCTGTGTATAAGGTCAGTCTATATAGTGTGTGCAGTGCATATAATGTCAGTCAATATAGTGTGTGTTGTGTATAATGTCAGTCTATATAGTGTGTGCTGCGCATATAATGTCAGTCTATATAGTGTGTGTGCTGTGTGTATAATGTAAGTCTATACAGTGTGTGCTGTGCATATAATGTCAGTCTATACAGTGTGTGCTGTGTGTATAATGTAAGTCTATATGTTGTGTGTGTGTGTGTGTGTTTGTGTGTGTGTGTGTGTTGACATCTCATAGTGACATGTCAAAAGTTCTCATCAGTGGGGGTCCGGGCACTGAGACCCCACCAATCGCTAAAACAAAGTGGCAAAAGCGCTCAGGTGAGTGAGGAGCCACTTTGTTTCTGATCGTCTTTCCTCTGATAGCCGAGCATGCGGTGTACGGGCTCAATAGAAAGCCTGTGAGTCCGTACACCTCTCCGAGGAAAGACGATCAGAAATTAAGTGGAACCGTGCTCACCCGAGCACTCCTGCAGCTTTGTTTTAGTGATCGGCGGGGTCTCAAAACTCGGACCCCCATCGATCAAAACTTCTGACATATCACTATGACATGCCAAAAGATTTTTAAAAGTTTAGTTACCCCTTGGGGACTGAATTTATTGGTCTGAATTAATGTATGGACCTGGGGTTTTAATTTGCTTAGGAGTTTGGTCTGGGGTATAAATCAATTTAGGGTGTTTAGTTTCTGAATTTTTGTGTTGCTATAGATGGTGAAAATGGCTGCAGAACCGAGGGGCAAAGATTTCTCATCAGGAAACTCTGGAGAAGTCGCCATAGCGGTCTGTGTTATATGGAGAAGAAATGAGAACGACTTCCATCGGAGAAGACATCACTTGTGAGTCATTGAATTTATAGATCTTTCCCCTCCCCTGACATGTCCATTATAGGAAATCCTTGTATTCTTTAAAAAGCCTTTGTGTACCCAGGACTAATAGACAAATGTGTGTTACCATTCCCATTGTCAGGAGGATGTGTCCCTACACAGTGTGATACAGTCAGCAATGGTTGGAGACTGTCAGTATGTAGGGACACAGCCCTTTGACAAGGGGAATCGTAACACCCATTTGTCAATGGTCACACAGAAAGGTGGTGTTTAATATAGACACGACATAGCAGGGTGGTGGTGGAGAAGGGGGCCCAAGCTTGTGGAACAGCCCAGGGCCTATAGTCTACTTAATCCGCCAGGACTAGAGGAGATGAGCCGTCACTATATTCATATATATTTCCATTGCGATGCTGCCACCTAGTGGCCAGAAAGCATTTTTATGTGTTGTTTTAGTCACAGGACCCGTGCTTACATGTTCTGAGCTGTGCAGATGCTCACGTCAGCAAAGCTCACTGCTATGTAACACTGTTCAGACAATGGTGGCTGACCCTGTTTATTGGAGGCATCGGGTAAACCGGCTCGGGCACTGTCTTTATTATTTACTTTAGTGTGCAAAAACAGTGTAGTATGGGCAAGTAATTAGTGTCGGAACATTGAATAACTCACAAAGGGACTGTTTTTAAATTTGATAAAAGGCGACTGATCCCACCTAATGGGTTCAGGTGCAAGGGCTGCGACCCATAAATCAGCAACTATTGTGCCAACAGGGCTGAGTAGGCCCTGAAGCCAGAGAGGGCCCATTGCTGTGGTGGTGCAGTGCAGGAACCTCCCCACAGATGATTGCTGTGAAAGAGGCAGCATTGGATGTAACAAGTGGAAGTTGCGTGAAGCCTCCCTGTTATTTAGTTGCTGGGACGATGGGTTACCCCTGTATCAGGGAAGAGTCCGAGCTCTGTCCCAAGGAAACCAAGCTGGTAGAACCCCATTTCCTGCATTGCCTGAAATTGCTGCCATTTTGTGTAATATTTTAAGTGACTGTGCCTCTCTGCTAAGAACAGTTTTTTGTATTTCCTTTTGGTCGTTTTGCAAACATTACCGGCCTACTAAAAGAAACCTGCATCAAACCTGGGTTTCTTGTCATCATACTGGCAGTAACAATGCAAGGTCAAATACATTACTCGCCCTCACTAGCCTCCCCTCATGCCAAATTTTATGGCCAAAAGGACCATAACAATTATATTCTATAGGAAATAAAAGGTGGATTTCTGACTTTAGAGAACAGAGGGTAAAATAACAGACATGTTCCTCACCTCTGTACCTGAGATATGGTACAATTTGTCCTGTAAAAATTAAGCCCTCATATGGCTGTGTCAACTAAAAAATAAAAGAGTTATGACTTTTGGAAGGCGGGGAAGAAAAAAACAAAAGCATAAAAATGAAACTTAGCCTGATCCTGGAAGGGTTAATCTAAGACTGAATAGCTATTAAAAATTATATTAAAAATAAAAGGGGAGTCCTGACTACAAAGCAGAGGGTAAAGAACAGAGATGTTCCTCACCTCTGTACCTGAGATATGGTTGTGTTATACTAGATATTGTCTATAGAAGATATACATGTTAAAAACACATATATTCTGATGTACCAGGAAGATACTATCACATCTCTGCGGGTCTAGAACTCATATCTAGCCTGAGTGTTATCAGTAATTAATATAAATATTAATTACCTGTCTTGTGATTCCTTTCTTGCTGCTGACAGGGTTATATGTCACGTTCCTTCTTCTCACTGGGATCCGTCATCTGTAAAGAATCAAAGGTGTGATAATATGTTCCTGATACATGTTATAGACACTTATATGTATAACACACTAGGGCCATAATTATTTATCTCAGGTATAATGTACAAATAGAAAATAAAGAAAAAGACGACACTAAGGACCTGTTCACATCACCGCTGCCCTTCCGTTGAGGGATTCCGTCTGAGGTTTCCGTCGGGTTAACCCCTCAAAAATGAAACAAAATAACATGCCCCCCGCTTTCCTGTGCTGTATGGCAAAACCCCATTTTATGTTCAAAAGTAGCATAACAAGTGTATTCTATTGTAAGGCCCCTTGGGTGCCTAGAATTATGGAGCTTATGGGTATATTGCTTATATAGTTTAAATTAATGGTTATTATCAATGTAATCTTAAATGGTTAACACAGTTATTTTTTCTGAGTCGTTATAAAGGGTTACCAGTGCCTAGTAGGCAACAGTTCTCCAAAAAGATTCAGGATTGTTACCACACAGGGTCCTCAGTGGTGGAGTGGATGCAACGGCATGGCAATTCTCTTTTTAAGGGATGGCTGGAGTCTGGCAGCTGGTGTCCATTTTCCCAAAGCAAAGGAGCTGAAAAGCCCTTTCCAAAAACTTATGGACTGTTATTGCTGTCCCATGCTTTGTAGAGGGATGTGTTATCCTCTAAAAATAGTTCCTCCACCCCCCCCCTTCCCTGCATGTGGCATGGCCGGAAGTTCCCGGCTTACAGTAAAGTGGTCCGGGGATGTGGAACAGCGCTGATGTAGAGGACGGAGGAGTCAGTCCTTACATTGCACCCTCATCTAACAGGTCCATGAGGCAGGGTTCTGCTCTACCCCTGAGGAAGCAGTAGGGGCATGGATGGCTCGAGGTGTGGTGGGAGGAGCAGTCCTGTGGTTATAATGTACAGGCAGACTATGGAGGGCAGTCGGTAGTATCAGTGGTGAGACAGGTGTAGACTCCAAAGGTAGTTTATTGCCCCCTAGTTGCTGCTGGTGGGAAAGACCGCTGTCATAGGATACGGACGAAGACTGCCTCCTATTGCATCATTGGGATCTGCAGCTGACCACGGTCAAGAGACTGGTCGTCCAGATGCTGGAACAACCTTGGAGGCACCCTTGGGTGATGCCGGGATACCTGTGAGTGGTGAGTCACATTCATGTTTGGCTGCGTAGTCAAGCACAAATGTGTTGACGGATGAGGATTTGTTCTCTGTTTTAAAGGACAACTTGGGCTTGTTTGGGTGGCAAAGGGTGGAGTATAAGCTCTGCCAGTAAAGCCAGTAGGTTAATACCCCGCCTGACTAGATGGTTTGTACAGATTAACCTTTTGTGGCTTATTATTCAGTGGTGTGGCTCCTCTGGGAATTTACCTGTCCACCAATATAGGGGACAAGATCCACAGACGAGAATTTGTGATATTTGGTTTCAGTAGATCACGTAATGGTGGACAAAGAGCGTATTGTGGACAAGAAGCTTAGTTTTGAGAGAGGGTCTGAGGAAAATTCCAAAGTGGTAAAGACCTGTACGATGTAACCTGTCATTTAAAACGAGATTACGCTTGCCTTGCTGTAAATATCACAGAGACGCTACATAAGGGTCAGGATTGTGAAAATAAAAAAAGTTGTGATAAAAAAAGAATTAATGTTCCATTATTAGTAAAAGAATCTATGAAATTATCGGCAGAATTTAATATGGTCTAATAATTAATATTACCTGTCAATGTTCACGGCCTTTACAGATGACACCTAACTGTCCATACCAACGGGTCCCTCCCCCATCACATTCCTTATTAATCAAATGGCGGTTTAATATACAAAGATTTTTTTCAACACCAATTACCTTTAAAGACCAGTATATAGTTCCCTTTTTTCCAGTTCATGTATTGTCTTAAACTGTTTAAATGATGTATTTTTTAGCGTCTATTTATGTTTTAATATCTCGATGTGAGTATTGCAGAGGTTCATATCCGACAGCCTAATAAACAAAAATAAGCATTAATACTCTATCCACTACTCAAGGATAAAATTGGATCATTGTTATCCCTCATCCTATCATTGATAACTATCTATCAAACAATGTTGTAAGTACACAACTTACTATTAGAGCAGTGATGTTCTATCACCGGCTCTCTGTTTCAGCACCACTTTTGATAGACAGCTCCACTGTGCTGGATAGCTTTTATTTATAGACTGCCGATGTTCTATAGGCGTCTCCTTAGTTCAACACTACTCTGCTGGACAGCACCACCTTGCTGTGACAGAACTAATTTTCACCTGTTGGTAACCGGATATAAACCTCGTTCTGACATATAGTTGTTAGCATTAAAGCCATGAGGAAGGACGTGGTATACATCTGAAACGCGTAGGCACTTTACCTACATTTTCACCCTTGCATTCGGGAATGATCTTGTTTTAACCATCCAAATAAAATTGGAACTACGTTCTGTCTTAAACTTGACTGCGCTGGACCATCTACTTTTGTCCATTTTTCTTCTGTCTACAACACCGTGAGCCGTCACGGAGATCCAGGCGCAGAGCGCAGTGAAAACCTGCATCAAGGTGAGCTGGAGGATCCCTCCCACAGTTTGTTTGTATAGCTATATGGCTGCATCCATCCGTGCACACCTACTGCCCGTTATATAGGGTTCACAATACAAAAGCACAATTGTATTTTGACCATATCCCGAATGTTAACGAGTTCTATAACATACTAATATACTCACAGAGTTATTAAAGTACAACAATTTTTCTTTATATATATATATTTTTACTTCTGGCTTTAAAATACTAATTTTTAAAACTTAACTGGAATTTTGGTTATATATATATATATACAGTATAAAACAAGTAATAACCATGTCTCAAGATACACGATGTTCCAGAGTGGAAATGGCCGCCCAAGTGTTTGGCAATTCTGATACTCCAGAAGGAGGTGATCGTGCATTACAGGAAATGTTCCGTGATCTAGAGAAACTATCAGTACAGGAGGCTAAGATATGGTGGGACCTGACGACTTTACGTAATTATATTACAAACAAATTATCCCAAGGGGTCTACATTTAAGAAAAAGTCCTACTTTTACCTACTCCGAAGAATTCAGCACACAATGGAATTTTATATTAACAGAATGTTCTATAAAACTAATGGAACTAATTACCAGACAAGAGGAGGCCAAATTGACAGAAATTGGAAACTGACAATTCCGCTCTAAAAGAACAAATTAATGCTTCCTCCAGCTTACCCGACTTCACTATACTGGAACAACGTACTTCTCTACACTTGGAAAAATGTAATAAATCCATAGCTGAAACTAAGAAAAATAAATTCCAACGAGACCTCAGGGACTATGCAAACAAGGAGGTGTATGATTGGAATAAAAGTGACAAAGTACACAACAAAATCAGACCCATCTTAAAAAATCGCAGACAAGAGAGAAGATCCGGCAGCAGTCTGAACAGAGTCAGTTTTAGCTCCTCTGAACCTGATTCAATCGAAGGAATAAATGAAGCCTCAGATAGTGATAACTCTAGGAACCTATATTCCCAAGGATACCAATCAGTCAGCAAGTCAAGGAAGTCAAAAAATGGGGAAGGAGAGGCGGTAGGAAACATCACCCAAACAGACCAGGAACAAAACCGCCGCCTACGGAACCGCAGGAACCCACACCCAGCATTAATGTGATCAACCTTTCCTCATCCGAACTAACTCCAGCACAAGTCAAGGTTCTTTCGTTGGGCCTCAATTTTGCCCCTAATCGTACGTTCGATACTTTCAACACACTTCTGGACATTAATCGATTTGTAAGGAATTTAACAGTAAAGAGGCATTTCTACAACACGCTCCCAAATGACAACAGACTCCGAAGATTATAATCTCAAAGAACCCAATACAAATATCCACGACCATAGATTACTATCGTTTGAGGAACATAGGGCAATCCAATGCTTAGAGAGTCTGAACCCAGAACTTTCTACAAGAAATATTCATTTTTCCCCAGACTTTGTCACAAAAAATCCAAGCTTCTATGCTCTGGCATCCAGGACAGACTCTATGGACAGATTTCAATGGGCAATTGAAAAGGATCTCCAGCAACTATCCGAAAATTCGAAGTATTGTAATAAGAATTTTAATATCTCTGAAAAGCTAAATATGGCAAAAAAATCTCTAAAAAATAATGATATCATTATTAAGATGTCGGATAAAGGGGGCAGTATTACTGTGTTAGATAGGGAAATGTATAAGACCCAAATTTTGAAACTCCTAGCAGATACAGACACATAGAAAAAACTAACGTGCAATCCAACATCTATGTTCCAAAAAAAGCTCAACAAACTGATAAACGATGGTTTAGGTAGTGACGTATTAACAAGTAAACAAGCAGAATATATTATGGTCCAATGTCCCACAATTCCAATCATGCACGCATTGACCAAGACACATAAAGGCATAAACCCCCCACCTATGCGCCCCATAGTGTCAGGGATAGGATCATTCAGAGAAAAACGATCTGAATGGCTAGACTCGTTGTTACAACCTCTTGCATTAAGAACCTCGGCCATTTACGTGACACCAGAGATGTTTTATGCTCATTTCACAAAAAAAGATGGGAAAATAAATTTACATGGCTGAGCTGTGATGTGACCTCACTTTATACCAGCATTCCACACGAAATAGCCCATAGGGCACTAGAATATCATCTTTTTAAACACAGCAACTACAGCTTTGAGCTACAATCATATATACTTGAGGTCCTTGTCTTCCTGATGACACACAATTTCTTCCAGTTCGATGGGTTGTTTTACCTATAACTTAAGTGAGTATCAATGGGAGCTAAATTCTCCCCTTCTCTGGCAAATCTTGGGATGGCGTTGTGGGAGGAACTTTTCATTTTTTCTAGTGATAATCCTTTTGGCAGATCTATTAACTGGTATGCAAGGTATATAGACGACCTGCTATTTATATGGGAAGGCAATATGTCAGATATCCCAAATTTCATCAATTATCTTAATGACAACCAACTCAACTTGAAATTCACCTATTCTTCACAAAAAGATACTATCCAGTTTCTGGACCTAGAACTCAAAGGACATGCAGGGGAAATAATCAATACTAAAACATACCGTAAGCCAATTTCAGGGAACACTATCTTGCATGCAACAAGCGGTCACCCTAGATAAACCATCTCATCAATCCCAGTGGGAGAAATGTACAGAGCAAAAAGAAATTGTAGTAATGACCCCAATTACCGGGTGGAACAACAGCAAATTTGTAGAAGACTACGCAAAAGAGGGTATGCAGAATGGACCCTCAAAAGAGCAACCTCCATTGTAGAAAAAAAGCCCCGAGATCTACTTCTAGAGCCAAAACCTAATAATAAAAATACTGGTCTAAATGTACCTACTTTGGTGTTACAACACAGTAGTCAGTTTAATGAAATAAAGAAAATCGTCCATAAAAATGTAGCCATCCTAATGGAAGACGAGGCCCTGTCAGATATTTTGAAAGATGGTTGCCGTGTTGTATACAGAAAAGCTCCTTCCTTAGGTTATCTATTGTCTCCTTCTATATTTTCCTCAAACACTCCCAAACTGACATGGCTTCAATATACGGGTTTCTTTAAATGCGGCTCGCATCCATGCAAAATCTGTTCATATGCTAAGCCTACTAAGAACTTCAGAGATTCAGATAACAATACAAATTTTTCAATTCAAACTTATTATTAATTGCAACAGTGAGGCAGTAATATACATTGTGGAGTGCATCAAATGCAATCTAATGTATGTAGGTTTCACCAGCCGCAAATTTAAAGCTAGGATACTAGAACATTTGGGCTATATAAGAAATCCTAACCTCACTAACATCTCTAATGTTGCAAAACATTTCATAACCTTCCATAATAGATCAATTATAAGTCTGAGATGTTATGCCATAGAAAAAGTCAAAACTCCAACCAGAGGGGGGAACATTAAACATAAAATCTTATCACGAGAAGCATACTGACTATTTACACTAAAAACCAGGTTTCCTAAAGGTCTGAACCTAAAAAAAGAATTAATGTTCCATTATTAGTAAAAGAATCTATGAAATTATCGGCAGAATTTAATATGGTCTAATAATTAATAATACCTGTCAATGCTCACGGCCTTTACAGATGACACCTAACTGTCCATACCAACGGGTCCCTCCCCCATCACATTCCTTGTTAATCAAATGCCGGTTTAGTATACAAAGATTTTTTTCAACACCAATTACCCTTAAAGACCAGTATATAATTCCCTATTTTCTAGTTTATGTATTCATGTATTGTCTTAAACTGTTTAAATGTTGTATTTTTTAGCGTCTATTTATGTTTTAATATCTCGATGTGAGTATTGCAGAGGTTCATATCCGACAGCCTAATAAACAAAAATAAGCATTAATAATCTATCCACTACTCAAGGACAAAATTGGATCATTGTTATCCCTCATCCTATCATTGATAACTATCTATCAAACAATGCTGTAAGTACACAACTTACTATTAGAGCAGTGATGTTCTATCATCGGCTCTCTGTTTGAGCACCACTTTTGCTGGACAGCTCCACTGTGCTGGATAGCTTTTATTTATAGACTGCCGATGTTCTATAGGCGTCTCCTTAGTTCAACACTACTCTGCTGGACAGCACCACCTTGCTGTGACAGCACTAATTTTCACCTGTTGGCAACCGGATATAAACCTCATTCTAACATATAGTGTTAGCATTAAAGCCATGAGGAAGGACGTGGTATACGTCTGAAACGCGTAGGCACTTTACCTACATTTTCACCCTTGCATTCGGGAATGATCTTGTTTTAACCATCCAAATAAAATTGGAACTACGTTCTGTTTTAAACTTGACTGCGCTGGACCATCTAATTTTGTCCATTATTCTTCTGTCTACAACACCGTGAGCCGTCACGGAGATCCAGGCGCAGAGCGCAGTGAAAACCTGCATCAAGGTGAGCTGGAGGATCCCTCCCACAGTTTGTTTGTCAAATACATTACTCGCCCTCACTAGCCTCCCCTCATGCCAAATTTTATGGTCAAAAGGACCATAACAATTTTATTCTATTGGAAATAATAGGTGGATTTCTGACTTTAGAGAACAGAGGGTAAAATAATAGATATGTTCCTCACCTCTATACCTGAGATATGGTACAATTTGTCCCGTAAAAATTAAGCCCTCATATGGCTGTGTCAACGAAAAAATAAAAGAGTTATGACTTTTGGAAGGCGGGGAAGAAAAAAACAAAAACATAAAAATGAAACTTAGCCTGATCCTGAAAGGGTTAATCTAAGACTGAATAGCTATTAAAAATTATATTAAAAATAAAAGGGGAGTCCTGACTACAAAACAGAGGGTAAAGAACAGACATGTTCCTCACCTCTGTACCTGAGATATGGTTGTGTTATACTAGATATTGTCTATAGAAGATATACATGTTAAAAACACATATATTCTGATGTACCAGGAAGATACTATCACACCTCTGCGGGTCTAGAACTCATATCTAGCCTGAGTGTTATCAGTAATTAATATAAATATTAATTACCTGTCTTGTGATTCCTATCTTGCTGCTCACAGGATTATATGTCACGTTCCTTCTTCTCACTGGGATCAGTCATCTGTAAAGAATCAAAGGTGTGATAATATGTTCCTGATACATGTTATAGACACTTATATGTATAACACACTAGGGCCATAATTATTTATCTCAGGTATAATGTACAAATAGAAAATAAAGAAAAAGACGACACTAAGGACCTGTTCACATCACCGTTGCCGTTCCGTTGAGGGATTCTGTCTGAGGTTTCTGTCGGGTTAACCCCTCAAAAATGAAACAAAATAACATGCCCCCCCTTTCCTCTGCTGTATGACAAAACCCCGTTGTCATAGGATACGGACGAAGACTGCATCCTATTGCATCATTGGGATCTGCAGCTGACCACGGTCAAGAGACTGGTCGTCCAGCTGCTGGAACAATCTTGGAGGCACGCTTGGGTGATGCCAGGATTCCTGTGAGTGGTGAGTCACCTTCATGTTTGGCTGCGTAGTCAAGCACAAATGTGTTGACGGATGAGGATTTGTTCTCTGTTTTAAAGGACAACTTGGGCTTGTTTGGGTGGAAAAGGGTGGAGTATAAGCTCTGCCAGTAAAGCCAGTAGGTAAATACCCCGCCTGACTAGATGGTTTGTACAGATTAACCTTTTGTGGCTTATTACTCTGTGGAGTGGCTCCTCTGGGAATTTACCTGTCCACCAATATAGGGGACAAGATCCACAGACGAGAATTTGTGATATTTGGTTTCAGTGGATCACGTAATGGTGGACAAAGAGCGTATTGTGGACAAAAAGCTTAGTTTTGAGAGAGGGTCTGAGAGAAATTCCAAAGTGGTAAAGACCTGTCATCGTACACTTGAGTAACGTTATAGTGTGTTTATGTGACTGCACATAGCGATATAGAGTTCGGGGACGAGTGGGAGACATAAGGTAAGAGGGACTTAAATGCTGGCCGGTCCATGAATCCTTGTTCCCTCAGTAAAAGTGCCTGATTTCTGTAACAGTTGTGTGGATGTGTTTTAGGTAAAGAATGAGTTTTGATCTTGCCTCACTCATGCTAGGATTGTTGTTTTTGATTGCCATTTTTGGAGTTTTGTTACTATATTGTATTGGTCTGGGTGTGGGTGAGTGTCAGAGACCCCGGTCTGCAGTTTAAAGCTCTGGCCAGAGTAGTTTGTGGGTGACTGTAAAAAATTGATTGTAAGTGAGAATCTATCAGCACCGTCCCAGTAGATAAGGTGATGCTGGGACAAGTACGTGTTTGGGGGACTGTAGAAAATAGATAGTAAGTAAGTATCTATCAGTCTAATTCTATGCCAGTAGACAAGGTGATGCTGGGACACGTAGCGTGACCAAGATGGGGAATTTAGTGACACTGACACCCCAGAAGAAGAAACCTGGAGTTTCTCCGGTGGATATAGTAAAACAAAGAGAAGTGAGAGATGCAGTCAAAAACCTGAGGAGACCCTGATGAATGGGGTGAGGTATGTAGAACCCATAAAGGATGGTTGAAAGATAAAAAGTTTACGGAGCAATAGAATACCTGGGAAAAAGTGTCCAAGGAAGTATAGAGAGGAGGGGTGAGGGAAATCGAATGTGGAGGAAAGTTATATTATGATGGTAATAGATGGGGATGATGACGGGAACAGAGAAAGGAATGAGGAAGTGAAAGAGAAAAAGGGATTTATCCTTTATGGAAGGGTTAAAGAAAACCATAAAAGAAGCTGTAGGAGTAGCCCACCCTGAATGGAGGAGCCTAGACCCAGGAGATCTCATGAAAGTGGCACAGGGATTAGAACAAAGTTAGAAACAACAGAGAAAGAAATATTCTGTAGCGGGAGAGGCTCCCTACTATCCCCAGAATCAGAATCAAGGGGGACAGGGCAGGGGACCCCAAAAACAGATAATTTGTTACAATTGTGATAAGCCTGGACATATTTCCAGAAATTGTAAAGCCCCAAAGAGACCTAGAGACCCCAATTGGCAGCCACAAGCTCAGTCACAGGAAGGAGCTCAAAAACAACCTCCTCTGCAGCACTTGGGCAGACATCGCCCGAATGAGGAGGATTATGGGTATCAATCATGAGAAATTGGCAATCCAGAAGCTGGCACAATAGCTGCAATCCTACCCATTAAATTAGGACCCGTCCCGTTAGTATCTTTACCCATAGAAGGGCAGAGGCCAATTCCTTTTTCTCATTGATACTGGAGCAACCACAACAGTAGTAAGTGCCAGTCAAATACCCACTCATTTTATCTCTGGTGAAACACAACCATGTGTGGGAGTAGAGGGGAAAGTAGTCCAGAACCCCCTCACAAAGCCAGTTGTCCTCTCGTTTGGTCCTCACAAATCTGTAGTCACTCGCATTGTCACTAGTGAAACCACCCCTGTAAATTTATTAGGAGCAGATTTGTTAGAGAGGCTCAGGGCCAGTATAGAATATCTAGAAAATGGGACAGTGCAGCTGACAGGACACTGGGGAGAGGAAGAATTATGTCTTATTGCTTCATGTGATCTTAACCCTTACGATGAACGGCCGTCGTCTCAAGTGTTATGTCTGTCCCCATCAGAAATGGAGACACTCCTTAGCGTGATACCAGTCAGCCTATGGGCAGCTAGTCCTACGGATGTAGGAGTTCTTCCAGTCCCACCAGTGACTGTAAGTCTCAATCCTGGCCACATACTCCTACAGAAGACACAATACCCTTTGAGCATGGCTCAGACAGAAGCCATTTCTGCTAGTGTTCAGGATTTTCTGCGGGCAGGAATCCTCACTGAAATAGTGTCCCCATGTAATACCCCATTGTACCCAGTCAAAAAGAAGACGGATAAGGGGGAACAAGCCAAATATCATATGGTATATGATCTTAGAGCTGTCAATACTGCTACCGTATTTAATACCCCAATTGTGCCAAATCCCCATACCTTGTTGGCTCAAATTCCTCACAATGCCACACATTTTACTGTAATTGATTTGGCAAATGCTTTCTTTTCTGTGCCATTATATCCTGACTGTTGGTACTTGTTTTCCTTCACTCATTTCAGCAAACGTAAAAAGTACACATGGAAGGTGCTCTCCCAAGGCGCCCAGAATTCCCCCCAGCATTTATACGGCTGCAATGGGCCTAGTTCTCGAAGATTGGGATCCTGACCCCGATGTGGTCCTTTTTCAATATGTAGATGATCTTTTATTATGTTGCCCCGGCCAGGATCAGTGTATCCAAACATCCCTGTCATTACTGCAGTTTTTGGCGACAAAAGGCTGCAAGGTTTCACGAGCGAAACTTCAGTTTTATTGTACTACAGTGATATTTTTGGGCCACTGTGTGTCATAAGGGATTAGACACCTAACACCTGAAAGGGTACAGTAGCTGAACCTTTTTCTCTCACAGGAGAGGCACTGGACAATGCAGCAGATCTTGTACTCAACCACCCTGCGACTGTTTATGCCCCCCATGATATTTCAGCAGTACTCACACTGATTCAGCTGAAACACCCGTCTACTGCTCGACATCTGAGCTTACAATGTGCTTTGCTTCTTCTTGAGCAGGTGACCACCCAGAGATGTACCACCCTGAATCCAGCTACCTCACTGCCTTTGGAGCAAGGGGGAGAAGAGACAGGTATTTGGTCTAAATTTCTTCTTTCTATGGAAGATCATGATTGCATGGCCCTTATGGCCCAGGAGACTGTGGGCTTTTCACATGTCAAGGATTCACCATTACATAACCCTGACTTTATTCTCTTTGTGCATGGTTCAAGCTACTTTGAGGATGGTGATTTCCATACAGGATATGCAGTAGTAGATACACAAGTAGTACACAAAGCCGAGGCACTACCTTCACACATGTCAGCACAGGAAGCCGAGTTGAAAGCTCTCGCAGAAGCCTGTAGGTTAGCAAAAGATAAGACAGCTAACATATATACGGACTCAAGGTATGCTTTTGGGATTGCTCATAATTACGGACCTATATGGAAACCTAGAGCGTTCCTCACGTCAGCAGGCACACCTATCAAAAACTCAGACCTGGTAAAAGTCTTAATGGAAGCCCTAATGGAACCTACCCAGAACGTTACACCCTATGATGGCCCAGGTAACTCACGGTAAGACACATCAGTCAAAAACAGCCATGAGCAAGTTGGTTAATAGACATTGGTTCCACCTGGTTTCAGCTTGATCGCCTCAAAAAACACCCAGGGATGTATGATATGCGCTCACAATAATGTGGGAAGAACTGTAAAAGTACCTCAGAAACATACCCCAAGACCTTTGTATCCTTTTCAGAGACTACAGATCGATTACATCCAATTACCAAAGGTGGGAATTTCTGAATACGGGTGGGAATTTCTGAATACGTACTTGTGTGCATTGATTTGTTTTCAGGTTGGCCAGCAGCTTTCCCAGTGGCCAAAGTGACTGCAATATTCACTGCCAAGAAAATAATGTCTGAAGTGGTATGCCGGCATGGAGTAACCGAGGTATTGAGTGTAACAGAGGTTCTCACGTTACAGGAGAAGTAATGACTCAGATCATGACAGCTTTAGGAATAGATCAAGCATTCCATACACCAGACCATCCACAAAGTAGTGGGAAGGTCTAGAGGTTAAATGGGACTCTAAAATTAAAAATCCAAAAGGCAATGGTGGAAACCATGGACCGAGTGTTTACCATTAGCCCTCTTTTTGGTGAGATACACATCCAAGAAAAGGACAGGGTTGAGTCCCAATGAAGTTTTATTTGGCACGGTTCCTAAGCTAGGATGTTATTTTCCACAGTTGCTCCAAATGCAGTATGGTAGGTTAACCGATTATGTACAAGCTTTACATGGGCACCTCACTCAAATACATTCTCCAGTTCTCTTTCATTCCAGATCCATATAATTGTGAAGGCTCTCAGAGGCTTCAGCCTGGAGAGTGGGTTGTGATAAAGAGATCTCGACCCCAGATGCGAAGGTCCTTTCCAGGTGTTGCTTACCACAAGTACTTCGGTGAAACTTGAAGGAAAACCCAACTGGATTCACGCCAGCCACTGTAAAAAGATTCTACATCCCGAGGAGAAGGACACGGAGGAACTCTAAAATTATGAAATTGTTTATTTACTTACAAGTGCAATGTCTTCAATATAACGCGATCAAGATTTGATTGCCCCTAGTACATTGGGAGAAGAGACAGTCAAGGAGTTGTCTTTGTCAAAATAGACCAAGGAGTATTTACTTTAACTTATACCATGCATGTTAATATGACTTGTTGTGATTTCACCTATAGACAAACGATAGCGCAGTTGAAAGTCACTTAAGCATTGAAATTTGCTGAACTAACGCAGGTGTGTCTGAATCACTCCATACCAAGTCCCATGTTATTGAATGGGACCATACAAATATTTATATTGACACTAACAAAAAGACACATAATATAGACTTATGTCAGTTAACAGACATGGGTATGTATGTAACTAACAATCTGCTATGTATGAACCCTGTTTAATGGAACACGTAGACAACGTATGTGCATTCACAATAATACCTAGTGAATATCTACATGTATATGTCGAAATCAGTCCACAGCATATATGTATAATAACTAAGAAACCAGAAACTCTAACACCCTTCAGTAAAACCAGTGCCTTTTCAGGATGTAAGTATAATATTACACGCATACAGTGGAACAAGCAAACCATTGTGTTTCTTCCTAATCTAGAGGAAACTATTAGTACAGTATGGGTACCAGAACCTTTACCCTACCAAAATCTTATTTTGCCCTTGAATAAACTTAGGAAAATATTACTAGAGTCTGACCAGGTGAGGAAAATGAGGACAGCGCACAGTGTGACTTTGCAAAGGGTGAAAATGGCAGCCACTATTACTGGAGATGACAGCGCACAGTGTGACTCTACAAACGGTGAAAATGGCAGCCACTAATACTGGAGGCCATTTAACACATTTGGCATCGCAACTTCAGGATGTCACTACACATCATTAGTATGACCTCTTTACAGGGTTCTCACCCACGGCCCCCACAATATTAAGTTACCTGTTTCAACCACTTGTTTCAATCACTGTTTGTGATACTAACATGTTTTAATTGTTATGCTTTTTGTAAAATAAGGACGGCTTTTAGTAAAAGGCCTCTATTATATAATGATAGATTGTTGTGAGATATAAGGTCACTGATCTATGGTGAATCAGGTGAAGAAAACCACTTCCGTAAGCCCTGCCTTCGCTGAAGGAAGTAGCCAAAGTTCCATTATGGGTAATTCAGTAACCTAATTTATCACAAAAGGTGGGATTTGTGAAGGAATAATTTCAAAATTCCATGTTTTGTATTTTGTGTCAGTGTACACTGCACAGTGTGATATTCATTTTTGTCTTTTAGTTTGCCTTGTAATAGTCTGCAGATGCTCTGCAGATTACTTAAGGTATTTCTTCTTGGCAGTAGAACAGTTTATATAAGTAACAGTTCAGGATGGTGCTCAAGGTCAGAGGGAGGAATTCTCCCTTTGCTGATTACGCTCTGAGTTATGCTCTTTGTTCTGTGTCTTATAAATATACGCTGTATATGATAATAAATTGGAGTCTTTCTTTTTGAGAACATGGTCTCAGAGTGATTTGACTCACCGAGCTCGTAAATATACCTACTTCTAATTTGGAACCAACAGAAATCAAGGCGTAGTGGTACCGTTGCGACCACATCAGAGACATCCTCAATCCTCTCTAGAAGCAGTCGTTTCCTCTGGATCGTATCCTGGGGCAGCGGCTAGAGCGCCCAAACAGGAGTCTCCACGCAGATGATTGCTGTGATAGAGACAGCATTGAATATAACAGGTGGAAGTTGCCAGGGGCCTCCCTATGATTGAGTTGCTGAGGCGGTAGGTGGAAGTTGCCTGAGCCTGTTGAAGGGTAAGAAAGAGGAAAAGCTCTGATTTAAAGTGGATGTTAGTACTGTATCAGTGAGGAGCCCAAGCTCCGTCCAAATGTAGGCAAGCTGGTGAGCCACCATTGCTTGAGTTGCCTGAAATTATCGCCATTTTGTATAACATTTAAATTGACTGTGCCTCTCTGCTGAGATGAGTTTATTGTATTCCCTGTTGGAAGTTTTGCCAAGATTCTAGCCTACTAAAAGGATTTGCATCAAATCTGGTATTCTTGTCATCATTTCATGACTAACCCTGCGAGCACTTAACTGATACCCGCTCCTAAACTTTTTGGCATAGTTGGCAGGATAGTCGCAGCCCAGGAAAGATGGCATGCCGTATGGAGTGCCCAAGGAGTGAGCAGAGGGCACGGCAGGAAGGTTTACATGATGAATTTCACAGAGAGTATAGTCGGAGTTCCATTGGAGGGTAAGCTAGTGCCGGAGTTGCAGTCATGAGTACGCTCTTGCCAAGTGCACCTTTCCCTCAAGAAAGATGACTAGATCAGCAAGAGGCTGTGGAGCCAGGAAAGGCTGCATTTCAGTAGCTGTAATGCGCCACAAGGAAGAGTTCAAGAGGCGGGTAGAGAGGAGTCTCCCAGCAAGAGAAAAACAAGAGGCTGTGCATGAGACTGAGACAAAGAAGGGAGTCCTGGGACCTTGAGTATGAGACTGCAATTGTTAAGTATGTGCCTCACCTGTGAGAGACTGTAACCACTAAGCTTTGAGCCTGAGGCCCAAGTAATTTTGAAGAGGGCCTGAACTGAGTCTAAGAGGGCCTTCAGAGACTGTCGGAAGAAGGCCCAATTTGTGTGAAAGGAATCTGTGTTTTTGTTTCAGTTATTTAAGTTGCTTATTTTTCCTGGTGCCTGGAATGGCACCAAATAAGGCAAGGGGGCAATGAAAGGTATGGAAGGGAGTCTCCCCTATTCACGAGAGGAGCCGTATGGAGTAATGTAGAGATAGATTTTGCGGTCTCTTTCAATGCTTTTGTGTTATGCATGTTTAACACTGTATTTCCTTTAGAGGTCCAGGACTAGAGGAGATGAGCGGTCACTATATGCATATATACTTCCATTGCGATGCTGCCACCTAGTGGCCAGGAAGCATTTTTATGTGTTGTTTTAGTCACAGGACCCGTGCTTACATGTTCTGAGCTGTGCAGATGCTCACGTCAGCAAAGCTCACTGCTATGTAACACTGTTCAGACAATGATGGCTGACCCTGTTTATTGCAGGCACCGGGAAAACCGGCTCGGGCACTGTCTTTAATATTTACTTTAGTGTGCATAAACAGTGTAGTATGGGCATGTAATCAGTGTCGGAACATTGAATAACTCACAAAGGGACTGTTTTTAAATTTGATAAAAGGCGACTGATCCCACCTAATGGGTTCAGCTGCAAGGGCTGCGACCCATAAATCAGCAACTATTTTGCCAGCAGGGCTGAGTAGGCCAAGAAGCCAGAGAGGACCCACTGCTGTGGCGGTGAAGTGCAGGATCCTCCCCACAGATGATTGCTGTGAAAGAGGCAGCATTGGATGTAACAAGTGGAAGTTGCGTGAAGCCTCCCTGTTATTTAGTTGCTGGGACGATGGGTTACACCTGTATCAGGGAAGAGTCCGAGCTCTGTCAAAAGGAAACCAAGCTGGTAAAACCCCATTTCCTGCATTGCCTGAAATTGCCGCCATTTTGTGTAATATTTTAAGTGACTGTGCCTCTCTGCTAAGAACAGTTTTTTGTATTTCCTTTTGGTCGTTTTGCAAACATTACCGGCCTACTAAAAGAAACCTGCATCAAACCTGGGTTTCTTGTCATCATACTGCCAGTAACAATGCAAGGTCAAATACGTTACTCGCCCTCAATAGCCTCCCCTCATGCCAAATTTTATGGTCAAAAGGACCATAACAATTTTATTCTATTGGAAATAAAAGGTGGATTTCTGACTTTAGAGAACAGAGGGTAAAATAATAGACATGTTCCTCACCTCTATACCTGAGATATGGTACAATTTGTCCCGTAAAAATTAAGCCCTCATATGGCTGTGTCAACAAAAAAATAAAAGAGTTATGACTTTTAGAAGGCGGGGAAGAAAAAAACAAAAGCATAAAAATGAAACTTAGCCTGGTCCTGAAAGGGTTAATCGAAGACTGAATAGCTATTAAAAATTATATTAAAAATAAAAGGGGAGTCCTGACTACAAAACAGAGGGTAAAGAACAGACATGTTCCTCACCTCTGTACCTGAGATATGGTTGTGTTATACTAGATATTGTCTATAGAAGATATACATGTTAAAAACACATATATTCTGATGTACCAGGAAGATACTATCACACCTCTGCGGGTCTAGAACTCATATCTAGCCTGAGTGTTATCAGTAATTAATATAAATATTAATTACCTGTCTTGTGATTCCTTTCTTGCTGCTGACAGGATTATATGTCACGTTCCTTCTTCTCACTGGGATCAGTCATCTGTAAAGAATCAAAGGTGTGATAATATGTTCCTGATACATGTTATAGACACTTATATGTATAACACACTAGGGCCATAATTATTTATCTCAGGTATAATGTACAAATAGAAAATAAAGAAAAAGACGACACTAAGGACCTGTTCACATCACCGCTGCCCTTCCGTTGAGGGATTTTGTCTGAGTTTTCCGACGGGTTAACCCCTCAAAAATGAAACAAAATAACATGCCCCCCCTTTCCTGTGCTGTATGGCAAAACCCCATTTTATGTTCAAAAGTAGCATAACAAGTGTATTCTATTGTAAGGCCCCTTGGGTGCCTGGAATTATGGAGCTTATGGGTATATTGTTTATATAGTTTAAATTAATGGTTATTATCAATGTCATCTTAAATGGTTAACACAATTATTTTTTATGAGTCGTTATAAAGGGTTACCTGTGCCTAGTAGGCAACAGTTCTCCAAAATAATTCAGTGGTGGAGTGGATGCAACTGCGTGGAAATCCCCTTTTTAAGGGATGGCTGGAGTCTGGCAGCTGGTGTCCATTTTCCAAAAGCAAAGGAGCTGAAAAGCCCTTTCCAAAAACTTATGTACTGTTATTGTTGTCCCATGCTTTTTAGAGGGATGTGTTATCCTCTAAAAATAGTTCCTACACCACCCCCTTCCCTGCATGTGGCATGGCCGGAAGTTCCCGGCTTGCAGTAAAGTGGTCCGGGGATGTGGGACAGCGCTGGTGTAGAGGAAGGAGGAGTCAGTCCTTACATTGCAACCTCATCTAACTGGTCCATGAGGCAGGGTTCTGCTCTACCCCTGAGGAAGCAGTAGGGGCATGGACGGCTCGAGGTGTGGTGGGAGGAGCAGTCCTGTGGTTATAATGTACAGGCAGACTATGGAGGGCAGTCGGTAGCATCAGTGGTGAGACAGGTATAGACTCCAAATGGAGTTTATTGCCCCCTCCTTAGTGCTGGTGGGAGAGACCATTGTCATAGGATACGGCCGAAGACTGCCTCCTATTGCATCATTGGGATCTGCAGCTGACCACGGTCAAGAGACTGGTCGTCCAGCTACTGGATCAATCTTGGAGGCACCCTTGGGTGATGCCGGGATTCCTGTGAGTGGTGAGTCACCTTCATGTTTGGCTGCATAGTCAATCACAAATGTGTTGACGGATGAGGATTTGTTCTCTGTTTTAACTGGTTGCCGACACAGGACGAGTATGCTCGTCCTGAGCGGCGAGCACTTCTGGCATTAGGACGAGCATACTCGTCCTGTGTGACAGCCGTCCCTGCGCGCGTCTGTGCGCGCGATCGAGAGCGGGGCAACGGCTGTAATACACAGCCACGGCCCCGCTCTGACAGCGGAGAGGAGAGAAACATCTTCTCTCCGCTGTTAACCCTTTGAACGCCGCGATGAAAGCTGATCGTGGCGTTCAAAGAGAGGGGACTGCACATTGATCGCGTCACAGAAAATAACTGTGAAGAGATCAAAGCCCACAACTCATATGGCCAGACAGGCCAGGGTCCATTGAAGGACCCCAGGGCTGTCTGAACATATTTCCTGTTGTTAGGGCATACTGAGGTATGCCCTAACAACTGCCTGTGTACAATCAGTAACAGTCTAATGTACTGGCATATAGATCTATGCCAGTACATTACAGTTAGAAAATCAAAATCAAAATGATAAATCCCTTTATGGGATTAAAAAAAAAAGTTAAATGAATGTAAAAAAAAATTATGGTAAATAAATAAATAAATACATAAAAAGTAAATGAAATACACAGAAACACACATTTTTTATAATAAATCAACTTTTTAAAGTCCCAAAACCTGAAAATAATATAGACATATTTGGTATCGCCACGACCGTAACAACCTGTACAACAAATGTATAACATTATTTATGATGATCGGTGTATGGTGTAAAAAAAATAAATATTAAAACTGCTGCGCAACTGCTTTTTTTCTGCATTTTAATCTAATTAAAAATGTATAGAAATTAAATGATAATGTATTTGTACCAAAAAATGGTACGTACATAAAGTAGAACTCGTCCCGCAAAAAACAAAGTCTCATACAACTACATCGTACAAAAAATAAAAGCGTTATGAGCGTCGGGATGCAAAGAGGGAAATGTAAAAAAAATTGCTCTGTCCTCAAGGCCAAAATTGGCCGTGTCCTTAAGGGGTTAAAGGACAACTTGGGCTTGTTTGGGTGGCAAAGGGTGGAGTATAAGCTCTGCCAGTAAAGCCAGTATGTTAATACCCCGCCTGACTAGATGGTTTGTACAGATTAACCTTTTGTGGCTTATTATTCTGTGGTGTGGCTCCTCTGGGAATTTACCTGTCCACCAATATAGGGGACAAGATCCACAGACGAGAATTTGTGATATTTGGTTTCAGTAGATCACGTAATGGTGGACAAAGAGCGTATTGTGGACAAGAAGCTTAGTTTTGAGAGAGGGTCTGAGGAAAATTCCAAAGTGGTAAAGACCTGTACGATGTAACCTGTCATTTAAAACGAGATTACGCTTGCCTTGCTGTAAATATCACAGAGACGCTACATAAGTGTCAGGATTGTGAAAATAAAAAAAGTTGTGATAAAAAAAGAATTAATGTTCCATTATTAGTAAAAGAATCTATGAAATTATCGGCAGAATTTAATATGGTCTAATAATTAATAATACCTGTCAATGTTCACGGCCTTTACAGATGACACCTAACTGTCCGTACCAACGGGTCCCTCCCCCATCACATTCCTTATTAATCAAATGGCGGTTTAATATACAAAGATTTTTTTCAACACCAATTACCTTTAAAGACCAGTATATAGTTCCCTTTTTTCCAGTTCATGTATTGTCTTAAACTGTTTAAATGATGTATTTTTTAGCGTCTATTTATGTTTTAATATCTCGATGTGAGTATTGCAGAGGTTCATATCCGACAGCCTAATAAACAAAAATAAGCATTAATAATCTATCCACTACTCAAGGATAAAATTGGATCATTGTTATCCCTCATCCTATCATTGATAACTATCTATCAAACAATGCTGTAAGTACACAACTTACTATTAGAGCAATGATGTTCTATCGCCGGCTCTCTGTTTCAGCACCACTTTTGATAGACAGCTCCACTGTGCTGGATAGCTTTTATTTATAGACTGCCGATGTTCTATAGGCGTCTCCTTAGTTCAACACTACTCTGCTGGACAGCACCACCTTGCTGTGACAGAACTAATTTTCACCTGTTGGTAACCGGATATAAACCTCGTTCTGACATATAGTTGTTAGCATTAAAGCCATGAGGAAGGACGTGGTATACATCTGAAACGCGTAGGCACTTTACCTACATTTTCACCCTTGCATTCGGGAATGATCTTGTTTTAACCATCCAAATAAAATTGGAACTACGTTCTGTCTTAAACTTGACTGCGCTGGACCATCTACTTTTGTCCATTTTTCTTCTGTCTACAACACCGTGAGCCATCACGGTGATCCAGGAGCAGAGAGCAGTGAAAACCTGCATCAAGGTGAGCTGGAGGATCCCTCCCACAGTTTGTTTGTATAGCTATATGGCTGCATCCATCCGTGCACACCTACTGCCCGTTATATAGGGTTCACAATACAAAAGCACAATTGTATTTTGACCATATCCCGAATGTTAAAGAGTTCTATAACATACTAATATACTCACAGAGTTATTAAAGTACAACAATTTTTCTTTATATATATATATTTTTACTTCTGGCTTTAAAATACTAATTTTTAAAACTTAACTGGAATTTTGGTTATATATATATATACAGTATAAAACAAGTAATAACCATGTCTCAAGATACACCATGTTCCAGAGTGGAAATGGCCGCCCAAGTGTTTGGCAATTATGATACTCCAGAAGGAGGTGATCGTGCATTACAGGAAATGTTCCGTGATCTAGAGAAACTATCAGTACAGGAGGCTAAGATATGGTGGGACCTGACGACTTTACGTAATTATATTACAAACAAATTATCCCAAGGGGTCTACATTTAAGAAAAAGTCCTACTTTTACCTACTCCGAAGAATTCAGCACACAATGGAATTTTATATTAACAGAATGTTCTATAAAACTAATGGAACTAATTACCAGACAAGAGGAGGCCAAATTGACAGAAATTGGAAACTGACAATTCCGCTCTAAAAGAACAAATTAATGCTTCCTCCAGCTTACCCGACTTTACTATACTGGAACAACGTACTTCTCTACACTTGGAAAAATGTAATAAATCCATAGCTGAAACTAAGAAAAATAAATTCCAACGAGACCTCAGGGACTATGCAAACAAGGAGGTGTATGATTGGAATAAAAGTGACAAAGTACACAACAAAATCAGACCCATCTTAAAAAATCGCAGACAAGAGAGAAGATCCGGCAGCAGTCTGAACAGAGTCAGTTTTAGCTCCTCTGAACCTGATTCAATCGAAGGAATAAATGAAGCCTCAGATAGTGATAACTCTAGGAACCTATATTCCCAAGGATACCAATCAGTCAGCAAGTCAAGGAAGTCAAAAAATGGGGAAGGAGAGGCGGTAGGAAACATCACCCAAACAGACCAGGAACAAAACCGCCGCCTACGGAACCGCAGGAACCCACACCCAGCATTAATGTGATCAACCTTTCCTCATCCGAACTAACTCCAGCACAAGTCAAGGTTCTTTCGTTGGGCCTCAATTTTGCCCCTAATCGTACGTTCGATACTTTCAACACACTTCTGGACATTAATCGATTTGTAAGGAATTTAACAGTAAAGAGGCATTTCTACAACACGCTCCCAAATGACAACAGACTCTGAAGATTATAATCTCAAAGAACCCAATACAAATATCCACGACCATAGATTACTATCGTTTGAGGAACATAGGGCAATCCAATGCTTAGAGAGTCTGAACCCAGAACTTTCTACAAGAAATATTCATTTTTCCCCAGACTTTGTCACAAAAAATCCAAGCTTCTATGCTCTGGCATCCAGGACAGACTCTATGGACAGATTTCAATGGGCAATTGAAAAGGATCTCCAGCAACTATCCGAAAATTCGAAGTATTGTAATAAGAATTTTAATATCTCTGAAAAGCTAAATATGGCAAAAAAAATCTCTAAAAAATAATGATATCATTATTAAGATGTCGGATAAAGGGGGCAGTATTACTGTGTTAGATAGGGAAATGTATAAGACCCAAATTTTGAAACTCCTAGCAGATACAGACACATAGAAAAAACTAACGTGCAATCCAACATCTATGTTCCAAAAAAAGCTCAACAAACTGATAAACGATGGTTTAGGTAGTGACGTATTAACAAGTAAACAAGCAGAATATATTATGGTCCAATGTCCCACAATTCCAATCATGCACGCATTGACCAAGACACATAAAGGCATAAACCCCCCACCTATGCGCCCCATAGTGTCAGGGATAGGATCATTCAGAGAAAAACGATCTGAATGGCTAGACTCGTTGTTACAACCTCTTGCATTAAGAACTTCGGGCCATTTACGTGACACCAGAGATGTTTTATGCTCATTTCACAAAAAAAGATGGGAAAATAAATTTACATGGCTGAGCTGTGATGTGACCTCACTTTATACCAGCATTCCACACGAAATAGCCCATAGGGCACTAGAATATCATCTTTTTAAACACAGCACTTACAGCTATGAGCTACAATCATATATACTTGAGGTCCTTGTCTTCCTGATGACACACAATTTCTTCCAGTTCGATGGGTTGTTTTACCTATAACTTAAGTGAGTATCAATGGGAGCTAAATTCTCCCCTTCTCTGGCAAATCTTGTGATGGCCTTGTGGGAGGAACTTTTCATTTTTTCTAGTGATAATCCTTTTGGCAGATCTATTAACTGGTATGCAAGGTATATAGACGACCTGCTATTTATATGGGAAGGCAATATGTCAGATATCCCAAATTTCATCAATTATCTTAATGACAACCAACTCAACTTGAAATTCACCTATTCTTCACAAAAAGATACTATCCAGTTTCTGGACCTAGAACTCAAAGGACATGCAGGGGAAATAATCAATACTAAAACATACCGTAAGCCAATTTCAGGGAACACTATCTTGCATGCAACAAGCGGTCACCCTAGATAAACCATCTCATCAATCCCAGTGGGAGAAATGTACAAAGCAAAAAGAAACTGTAGTAATGACCCCAATTACCGGGTGGAACAACAGCAAATTTGTAGAAGACTACGCAAAAGAGGGTATGCAGAATGGACCCTCAAAAGAGCAACCTCCATTGTAGAAAAAAAGCCCCGAGATCTACTTCTAGAGCCAAAACCTAATAATAAAAATACTGGTCTAAATGTACCTACTTTGGTGTTACAACACAGTAGTCAGTTTAATGAAATAAAGAAAATCGTCCATAAAAATGTAGCCATTCTAATGGAAGACGAGGCTCTGTCAGATATTTTGAAAGATGGTTGCCGTGTTGTATACAGAAAAGCTCCTTCCTTAGGTTATCTATTGTCTCCTTCTATATTTTCCTCAAACACTCCCAAACTGACATGGCTTCAATATACGGGTTTCTTTAAATGCGGCTCGCATCCATGCAAAATCTGTTCATATGCTAAGCCTACTAAGAACTTCAGAGATTCAGATAACAATACAAATTTTTCAATTCAAACTTATTATTAATTGCAACAGTGAGGCAGTAATATACATTGTGGAGTGCATCAAATGCAATCTAATGTATGTAGGTTTCACCAGCCGCAAATTTAAAGCTAGGATACTAGAACATTTGGGCTATATAAGAAATCCTAACCTCACTAACATCTCTAATGTTGCAAAACATTTCATAACCTTCCATAATAGATCAATTATAAGTCTGAGATGTTATGCCATAGAAAAAGTCAAAACTCCAACCAGAGGGGGGAACATTAAACATAAAATCTTATCACGAGAAGCATACTGAATATTTACACTAAAAAACAGGTTTCCTAAAGGTCTGAACCTAAAAAAAGAATTCATGTTCCATTATTAGTAAAAGAATCTATGAAATTATCGGCAGAATTTAATATGGTCTAATAATTAATAATACCTGTCAATGCTCACGGCCTTTACAGATGACACCTAACTGTCCATACCAACGGGTCCCTCCCCCATCACATTCCTTGTTAATCAAATGCCGGTTTAGTATACAAAGATTTTTTTCAACACCAATTACCCTTGTTATCCCTCATCCTATCATTGATAACTATCTATCAAACAATTCTGTACGTACACAACTTACTATTAGAGCAGTGATGTTCTATCATCGGCTCTCTGTTTCAGCACCACTTTTGCTGGACAGCTCCACTGTGCTGGATAGCTTTTATTTATAGACTGCCGATGTTCTATAGGCGTCTCCTTAGTTCAACACTACTCTGCTGGACAGCACCACCTTGCTGTGACAGCACTAATTTTCACCTGTTGGCAACCGGATATAAACCTCATTCTAACATATAGTTGTTAGCATTAAAGCCATGAGGAAGGACGTGGTATACGTCTGAAACGCGTAGGCACTTTACCTACATTTTCACCCTTGCATTCGGGAATGATCTTGTTTTAACCATCCAAATAAAATTGGAACTACGTTCTGTTTTAAACTTGACTGCGCTGGACCATCTACTTTTGTCCATTATTCTTCTGTCTACAACACCGTGAGCCGTCACGGAGATCCAGGCGCAGAGCGCAGTGAAAACCTGCATCAAGGTGAGCTGGAGGATCCCTCCCACAGTTTGTTTGTCAAATACATTACTCGCCCTCACTAGCCTCCCCTCATGCCAAATTTTATGGTCAAAAGGACCATAACAATTTTATTCTATTGGAAATAAAAGGTGGATTTCTGACTTTAGAGAACAGAGGGTAAAATAATAGATATGTTCCTCACCTCTATACCTGAGATATGGTACAATTTGTCCCGTAAAAATTAAGCCCTCATATGGCTGTGTCAACGAAAAAATAAAAGAGTTATGACTTTTGGAAGGCGGGGAAGAAAAAAACAAAAACATAAAAATGAAACTTAGCCTGATCCTGAAAGGGTTAATCGAAGACTGAATAGCTATTAAAAATTATATTAAAAATAAAAGGGGAGTCCTGACTACAAAACAGAGGGTAAAGAACAGAGATGTTCCTCACCTCTGTACCTGAGATAAGGTTGTGTTATACTAGATATTGTCTATAGAAGATATACATGTTAAAAACACATATATTCTGATGTATCAGGAAGATACTATCACACCTCTGCGGATCTAGAACTCATATCTAGCCTGAGTGTTATCAGTAATTAATATAAATATTAATTACCTGTCTTGTGATTCCTTTCTTGCTGCTGACAGGGTTATATGTCACGTTCCTTCTTCTCACTGGGATCCGTCATCTGTAAAGAATCAAAGGTGTGATAATATGTTCCTGATACATGTTATAGACACTTATATGTATAACACACTAGGGCCATAGTTATTTATCTCAGGTATAATGTACAAATAGAAAATAAAGAAAAAGACGACACTAAGGACCTGTTCACATCACCGTTGCCCTTCCGTTGAGGGATTCTGTCGGAGGTTTCCGTCGGGTTAACTCCTCAAAAATTAAACAAAATAACATGCCCCCCCTTTCCTGTACTGTATGGCAAAACCCCATTTTATGGTCAAAAGTAGCATAACAAGTGTATTCTATTGTAAGGCCCCTTGGGTGCCTAGAATTATGGAGCTTATGGGTATATTGTTTATATAGTTTAAATTAATGGTTATTATCAATGTAATCTTAAATGGTTAACACAATTATTTTTTCTGAGTCGTTATAAAGGGTTACCTGTGCCTAGTAGGCAACAGTTCTCCAAAAAGATTCAGGATTGTTGTCACACAAGGTCCTCAGTGGTGGAGTGGATGCCACGGCGTGGAAATCCACTTTTTAAGGGATGGCTGGAGTCTGGCAGCTGGTGTTCATTTTCCCAAAGCAAAGGAGCTGAAAAGCCCTTTCCAAAAACTTATGTACTGTTATTGTTGTCCCATGCTTTTTAGAGGGATGTGTTATCCTCTAAAAATAGTTCCTACACCACCCCCTTCCCTGCATGTGGCATGGCCGGAAGTTCCCGGCTTGCAGTAAAGTGGTCTGGGGATGTGGGAAAGCGCTGGTGAAGAGGAAGGAGGAGTCATTCCTTACACTGCACCCTCATCTAACAGGTCCATGAGGCAGGGTTCTGCTCTACCCCTGAGGAAGCAGTAGGGGCATGGATGGCTCGAGGTGTGGTGGGAGGAGCAGTCCTGTGGTTATAATGTACAGGCAGACTATGGAGGGCAGTCGGTAGCATCAGTGGTGAGACAGGTGTAGACTCCAAAGGGAGTTTATTGCCCCCTCCTTGCTGCTGGTGGGAGAGACCGTTGTCATAGGATACGGACGAAGACTGCCTCCTATTGCATCATTGGGATCTGCAGCTGACCACGGTCAAGAGACTGGTCGTCCAGCTGCTGGAACAATTTTGGAGGCACCGATAGGTGATGCTGGGATTCCTGTGAGTGGTGAGTCACCTTCATGTTTGGTTGCGTAGTCAAGAACAAATGTGTTGACGGATGAGGATTTGTTCTCTGTTTTAAAGGACAACTTGGGCTTGTTTGGGTGGCAAAGGGTGGAGTATAAGCTCTGCCAGTAAAGCCAGTAGGTTAATACCCCGCCCGCCTGACTAGATGGTTTGTACAGATTAGCCTTTTGTGGCTTATTATTCTGTGGTGTGGCTCCTCTGGGAATTTACCTGTCCACCAATATAGGGGACAAGATCCACAGACGAGAATTTGTGATATTTGGTTTCAGTGGATCACGTAATGGTGGACTAAGAGCGTATTGTGGACAAGAAGCTTAGTTTTGACAGAGGGTCTGAGAAAAATTCCAAAGTGGTAAAGACCTGTACGATGTAACCTGTCATTTAAAACGAGATTACGCTTGCCTTGCTGTAAATATCACAGTGACGCTACATAAATATCAGGATTGTGAATAGACATGACATCCTGGCTGGAGGTAATGTATATTCACTGTCAGGACACTTGAGTATTGTTATAGTGTTTTTATGTGGCTGCAAATTGCGATATAGCTATATCGCTATGTGCTGTGTAAATGAATGGGCAGAAGTGTATGACGCTAATTGGTCATTGATTGGTCAGCGTCATACACTTCTCTCCACAACGCCCACTTAGTCAAAAAGTAAAACACGCCCAGTTGTCCATTAAGAAACTCATTAGCATGAAGCTAAAATAGGTCATAACTCCGTCAAAAATGATCGTTTTTCTAAATAAAAAAACACTGCTGTAATCTAAATTACAGCGCCGATCATATTATGTAGAAGATAGGCCACTTATAATGTGAGCCCAGAGCTAAGCAGAGCTGGGCAGAGGGCGGTCATGACGGGTCTGGACCTGCAAGGGGTCATTTAGAGGGGTATTTTGGTTATAGGTTGGTGGGTGGGTTTGAGTCAGGAATTGTGCTAGGGGGTTGTGAGCATTGGGGGTGGAGTTAATGGGATGTATATATAGTGGGTTAAGCAGGGAAGCCATGTTATGGCTTGAAAAATTTTGTCAAGAATAGAGGTGTGCAGCCAGTGTCAGGGTAGCTGTTTTCTGGTCAGTTTTAGGGCCTAGAGTTATGGAGGGTTTAGAGCAGTTAATTGCTAGGGTTAGGGAGCAGGCAGCTGATAAGGGGCTGGAGTGGGTCCAGGAGCAGCTAGGGGCTTTAGCAGGCTCCCCGGCGGGGCGTCCCCCCAGAGCCCGGCGTTCACGGCCTCTTGAACGCTTGAGCCCCTCTGCTTCCCCAGCCCCCCGGCGCAGACGGAGGAGTGTGACTCCCCCCTTACCTGTTTCCACGGTAGTGGTCCCTGGTGTGACAGATCCGGTGGCTGGCGACGGTGGCGTTGTTCCGGTGTCGGGGACTGGAGCCATGGCGGTGTCGGGAGCGGCGGCAGCAGTGGAGAGGCCTGGAGTGAGAGGCCGAGGTGCGGTTCGCCGGGTGTCCAGTCGGGGTCAGCGCAGCACAGTCCGTGTGCTTGAGGAGCGACGTGGAGATGGACGTTGAGGGAAGCGGTGGTGCAGCGGCGGGGAGCAGTCCCCCTCCTTTCCAGTGTGGTGGGCTCGTTCAGGGAGCCTGTCAGGAGTTCTTCTGTGGGGCCGGAGGCAAGCCAGGACTCTGCGGCTGTCACGGTGAGTGCCTTCAGCGCTGCTAGAGCGCCATCTGCTGGGTCAGGGGCCAGTGTGCATAGTACACCCGTTAGCATGGGTGATTTGGCGCCATCTAGTCGCCGTTCGGAACATTGCAGTGTCGGTGGTAGGCCGGCGCCACCTGCAGTTCAGGAAAATTATTACATTGTGGTGGCAGGCCTGCGCCACCTCCTGGCCATTTTCGTTATAGCAGCAGTAGTGGTAGGTCTGCACTGACTGCTGAATATGTACAAAATTTGCATCATCCAGCGCCTCCTGAGGGTGACGTTGGCCAGGTGGCAGGTGTTTAGTCTGTTTATTTGCCGTTCCAGGTGTCGTCAGGACGGGAGTCCGGTGTAGAAGCGGCCGATGCTTTGCGGCGGGCGCTCGGGGTGCCTAGGATGCTCGGTCAGGAGACGCCTTCGGTGGATTCAGGACGGACAGCCCCGTTAGTGTCTGGCGACGGGCAGCCTTCTGGTGAGTCACAGCGTTTACACACCATACACGTGGGCAGTAATTTTAGTAATGAGAGTAGTCTAGTGGGGCAAGTACCTGTAGGTTGCGGTTCTACGGGGGATTTGTCAGTCACGAGTGGAGTTTGGGGAAATTTGTTAGATGGGTTACGTCAGTTGTTAGCTTCAGTTGATACTTCTCGTGGGTCACAGCTAGCAGGTCCCGTTGGAGCTTGGTCAGCGCAGGGACAGTTAGATGTTGGTTCTCGTAGGGAGAGTACTGCGAGTGCTGAGGCAGGCTCTTCGTCATTTAACGCCTTAGATGCCGGGGTCCAGACGTAGAAGATAGATGGGGCTAATAAGCCCTTGCCAGTTTCGGATATTGCAAAGGGGAGCATGTACATTTGCTTTGAAGGACCATTAGGGGCCCACTTAAAGCCAGAGCTCCGTGAAAATATTTGGAAAATGGAGAATTTGGATATTTTTACTTTATTGCCGTTGGAGCGATTTAGTGTGGAACGGTGGGAAAAGGGCAAGGAACATCGTAAGGAATAGGATGATGAGAGAAGACGGTATAGGCTGATTCCGCGCACATTTGGGAATTGGCTACAAGCTTTTTCCATCATGGCTAGCGTTATAGGGGGGAAATGCCCAGAACATTGTTCCGGTTTATTTTGTTACTTGGATTCTATTTGGGAGGCTTATAGAACGTATGAGGGTACTGCTTGGCTTAAATATGACGAGCAGTTTCGTCAGCGTATGGCGGTTCAGTCATCCCTGCGGTGGGATCATAAGGACATAAGCTTTTGGATGCACCTTATGACTATACCAAAGGGGGCTGGTCAGGGGGGTCATGTTAAAGTTGCGAGTTTGCATAACCCCTTTCAGTCCTCACCAAGCTCTGGTGAGAACAAAAATCACCCTGCGGCTCCTGCAATCTTTATTGGGGAAACTCAATTTTGCCTGTAGAATTATGCCCATGGGCCGTGTTTTTTGTAGGCGCTTAGCACAAGCAACTGCTGGTGTTAGATGTCCCCACCATTTTATTCGCCTTGGCAAGGAGCATAAGGCGGATTTGAGGGTTTGGGATTCCTTTTTGGTAGAATATAACGGCAGATCATTACGGATTGCAGAGGGAGTTTCGAATGTGGAGATGCAATTGTGTACCTATGCTTCTGCTTCTATCGGTTTCGGGGCGTATTTTCAGGGAAAATAGTTTGTTGGTACTTGGCCACTAGAGTGGAGGGAGTGTGGTTTGACGGGTAATCTTTGTTTTCTAGAGTTTTTTCCCATTCTTGTTGCGGTGGAAATTTGGGGACAGCTTTTGTCCAATCGGTCAGTGGTTTTTCACTGTGAAAACATGGTGGTCGTGTGCGCTATTAATAGTTTGTCCGCCAATTCCCCCCCGGTGATCACAGTGCTATGCCAGTTGGTCCTGCTGTGTTTGAGATGGAACATTCTATTTAGGGCTCATCATGTTCCTGGAGATTCCAATGACATTGCAGATGCTTTATCTCGATTGCAGTGGGATAGTTTCCGTTGGCTAGCTCCAGAGGCGGAGAGGGATCCGGTTTATTGCCCCGAGCACCTTTGGAGGGTGGTGTCGCTCGTCTGATATGGTGGGCGAAGCGTTCGCTGGCCCCTGCTACGTGGGATGATTATACCACGATCTGGGTGAGATTGTTCCAGCTGGAGGATTTGTGGTGTAGTCAAGGGAGTCCTTTTAGTGCCTTAGAGGGGATGTTTTGTTTTTTGTTATCTCTTTTGGAGAGTGGATCTTCAGCTTCCTCTGTTGTTAAGTCGGTAGCGGCACTTTCCTTTTTCTTTAAGTTAATTGGTTGTACGGATGTTACTCAGCATTTTTTGATACGGCGGGCTCTGCAGGGTTTTCAAAAAGGGCATGTCGGGCAGGATAAGCGTGGGCCCGTGTCTTTTGCAATGTTGGAGGGACTTTATTCTCAGTTGCACAGGATATCCTATTCAGATTATGCGAGGTTGTTGTTTCAATTGGCTTTCTCTTGGGCTTTCTATGGGGCTTTTATGGTTGGCGAATTGGTTAGTCCCTCAAAACGGGTGCAGGGCGGTATTCAAGTAACCAATGTGTTTTTTTTCAGGATAGTGTGTTGAGAATAATGTTGTATCATTCAAAAACTGACAGGAATGGAAAAGGTTTTGAGATTTGTTTGACTAAAATTCATGAGGGGGAATCGTGCCCAGTGGGGTGTTTTCTGCGTTTCATGGCTGTGTGTCCTCAGGGATTTTCCTCTTTGCTGGTGCATGCGGATGGTTCAGCGTTGTCCAGATATCAATTTATTGCTGTCTTTAAGAAGTGCGTACAAGGGTTGGGCCTTTCACATCTGGATTACATCTCTCGTTCTTTTAGGATTGGAGCTGCTACAGAGGCTTCTCGTTTTGGGCTCGACACTGCTTCAGTTAAGAGGATTGGCCGCTGGGAGTACAGCCGCTTTCGTTCCTATGTTAGGCTGCATTTGCTGGAATGTTGATTTCTTTATCTTGGGTTTATTTTGTGTGGGGGGATGTCATTCTTTTTCTGTGTGACTAATTTTCTGTTGCTTTCAGGTTCTGCCAAATGTGTGGTTTGGCTTCTTGGCCATTCCTATATTTACTGGGCTGAAAGGAGTGCCCGTGTGCGTCCGAATGGTAGGTATTTGGGTTTAGATCCGGATGAGGTGGAGGTACACTGGTTCGAAGTTCGTAGCCTGACCAGGGATCAGGTAAGGCCTTTGTTTCAGGATGCGGTTAGGTCCTGGGGTCTACCTGACATCTTGATAATTCATGTAGGGGGTAATTACATCGGGAGTTATCCCATGCGGAACCTCATTAAGAACATTAAGAGGGACTTCTTATGTTTTGTAGACACCCATCCTGGGCTTTTGATTATCTGGTCCGAAATTGTACAGCGGGTAAAATGGCGCAATGCACAGTCAGTGTCGGCGCTGAATAGGACCAGAGTTAAGATTAATAAGACAGTGGCCAAGTTTATTCGCCTAAATGGTGGGTTGTTAGTTCATCACCGACTGTTGGAGGATCCGGGCGCGTACATTGGAAAGGATGGGGTTGACTTAACGGATGTGGGCCTGGATGTTTTTAATTTTGGCCTCCAAGAAGGCCTGGAGTTGGGTTTTCAAGTGTGGCGGCGCATGAAAATTTAAGGAGTCAAGTTTTCATGCTGTGGCGGGTCCTTGGCAACGCTATTTATGTTTTTATATATTGCTGTCTTTGACACAATATATTGGTTTTATTTTAAAGCTATGGATTTGGGCTTCTCTAAGGGGCGGACCCGGGGAAGCGTGGTGCTTTAGCATACTCGTGGTGACGCCACTGTAGCTTATATGGTCACGGCTAGTGGTTTAAGGGTATTGCTTTATTTATGTTTTGGAGGTTGTCAAGGACTTAGCCACATAATGTTAATATGTGAATTATGTTTATGATATGTTTATACTTGTTTTTTATATATTCTCAGGTTCTGTAAAATAAATCATCTAATAAAACTGTGACAAGCACCTTCCAATTTTAATTGTGTCGTTGTATATTTATTAGATAGGAGGGTGTTTGTGTGGCCCCTTGTTGCCCTTGTACCGTGATGTGAGCCCAGAACTAAGCAGAGCTGGGCAGAGGGCGGTCATGACGGGTCTGGGCATGCAAGGGGTCATTTAGAGGGGTATTTTGGTTATAGGTTGGTGGGTGGGTTTGAGTCAGGAATTGTGCTAGGGGGTTGTGAGCATTGGGGGTGGAGTTAAGGGGATGTTTATATAGTGGGATAAGCAGGGAAGCCATTTTATGGCTTGAAAAATTTTGTCCCGCTTGCCCTCCCGTTAATTTTTCTTTTGAGCGGAGATGAGCGGTCACTATAAGCATATACACTTCCATTGTGATGCCGCCACCTAGTGGCCAGGAAGCATTTTTATGTGTTGTTTTAGTCACAGAACCCGTGCTTACATGTTCTGAGCTGTGCAGATGCTCACGTCAGCAAAGCTCACTGCTATGCAACACTGTTCAGACAATGGTGGCTGACCCTGTTTATTGCAGGCACCGGGAAAACCGGCTCGGGCACTGTCTTTAATATTTACTTTCGTGTGCAAGAACAGTGTAGTATGGGCAAGTAATCAGTGTCGGAACATTGAATAACTCACAAAGGGACTGTTTTTAAATTTGATAAAAGGCGACTGTTCCCACCTAATGGGTTCAGGTGCAAGGGCTGCGACCCATAAATCAGCAACTATTGTGCCAGCAGGGCTGAGTAGGCCCTGAAGCCAGAGAGGGCCCATTGCTGTGGCGGTGCAGTGCAGGAACCTCCCCACAGATGATTGCTGTGAAAGAGGCAGCAATGGATGTAACAAGTGGAAGTTGCGTGAAGCCTCCCTTTTATTTAGTTGCTGAGACGATGGGTTACACCTGTATCAGGGAAGAGTCCGAGCTCTGTCCCAAGGAAACCAAGCTGGTAAAACCCCATTTCCTGCATTGCCTGAAATTGCCGCCATTTTGTGTAATATTTTAAGTGACTGTGCCTCTCTGCTAAGAACAGTTTTTTGTATTTCCTTTTGGTCGTTTTGCAAAATTACCGGCCTACTAAAAGAAACCTGCATCAAACCTGGGTTTCTTGTCATCATACTGCCAGTAACAATGCAAGGTCAAATACGTTACTCGCCCTCACTAGCCTCCCCTCATGCCAAATTGTATGGTCAAAAGGACTATAACAATTATATTCTATTGGAAATAAAAGGTGGATTTCTGACTTTAGGGAACAGAGGGTAAAATAATAGAGATGTTCCTCACCTCTGTACCTGAGATATGGTTGTGTTATACTAGATATTGTCTATAGAAGATATACATGTTAAAAACACATATATTCTGATATACCAGGAAGATACTATCACACCTCTGCGGGTCTAGAACTCATATCTAGCCTGAGTGTTATCAGTAATTAATATAAATATTAATTACCTGTCTTGTGATTCCTTTCTTGCTGCTGACAGGATTATATGTCACGTTCCTTCTTCTCACTGGGATCAGTCATCTGTAAAGAATCAAAGGTGTGATAATATGTTCCTGATACATGTTATAGACACTTATACGTATAACACACTAGGGCCATAATTATTTATCTCAGGTATAATGTACAAATAGAAAATAAAGAAAAAGACGACACTAAGGACCTGTTCACATTACCGTTGCCCTTCCGTTGAGGGATTCCGTCTGAGGTTTCCGTCGGGTTAACCCCTCAAAAATGAAACAAAATAACATGCCCCCCCTTTCCTGTGCTGTATGGCCAAACCCCATTGTCATAGGATATGGACAAAGACTGCCTCCTATTGCATCATTGGGATCTGCAGCTGACCACGGTCAAGAGACTGGTCGTCCAGCTGCTGGAACAATCTTGGAGGCACCCTTGGGTGATGCCAGGATTCCTGTGAGTGGTGAGTCACATTCATGTTTGGCTGCGTAGTCAAGCACAAATGTGTTGACGGATGTGGATTTGTTCTCTGTTTTAAAGGACAACTTGGGCTTGTTTGGGTGGCAAAGGGTGGAGTATAAGCTCTGCCAGTAAAGCCAGTAGGTTAATACCCCGCCTGACTAGATGGTTTGTACAGATTAACCTTTTGTGGCTTATTATTCTGTGGTGTGGCTCCTCTGGGAATTTACCTGTCCACCAATATAGGGGACAAGATCCACAGACGAGAATTTGTGATATTTGGTTTCAGTAGATCACGTAATGGTGGACAAAGAGCGTATTGTGGACAAGAAGCTTAGTTTTGAGAGAGGGTCTGAGGAAAATTCCAAAGTGGTAAAGACCTGTACGATGTAACCTGTCATTTAAAACGAGATTACGCTTGCCTTGCTGTAAATATCACAGAGACGCTACATAAGGGTCAGGATTGTGAAAATAAAAAAAGTTGTGATAAAAAAAGAATTAATGTTCCATTATTAGTAAAAGAATCTATGAAATTATCGGCAGAATTTAATATGGTCTAATAATTAATAATACCTGTCAATGTTCACGGCCTTTACAGATGACACCTAACTGTCCGTACCAACGGGTCCCTCCCCCATCACATTCCTTATTAATCAAATGGCGGTTTAATATACAAAGATTTTTTTCAACACCAATTACCTTTAAAGACCAGTATATAGTTCCCTTTTTTCCAGTTCATGTATTGTCTTAAACTGTTTAAATGATGTATTTTTTAGCGTCTATTTATGTTTTAATATCTCGATGTGAGTATTGCAGAGGTTCATATCCGACAGCCTAATAAACAAAAATAAGCATTAATACTCTATCCACTACTCAAGGATAAAATTGGATCATTGTTATCCCTCATCCTATCATTGATAACTATCTATCAAACAATGCTGTAAGTACACAACTTACTATTAGAGCAGTGATGTTCTATCGCCGGCTCTCTGTTTCAGCACCACTTTTGATAGACAGCTCCACTGTGCTGGATAGCTTTTATTTATAGACTGCCGATGTTCTATAGGCGTCTCCTTAGTTCAACACTACTCTGCTGGACAGCACCACCTTGCTGTGACAGAACTAATTTTCACCTGTTGGTAACCGGATATAAACCTCGTTCTGACATATAGTTGTTAGCATTAAAGCCATGAGGAAGGACGTGGTATACATCTGAAACGCGTAGGCACTTTACCTACATTTTCACCCTTGCATTCGGGAATGATCTTGTTTTAACCATCCAAATAAAATTGGAACTACGTTCTGTCTTAAACTTGACTGCGCTGGACCATCTACTTTTGTCCATTTTTCTTCTGTCTACAACACCGTGAGCCGTCACGGTGATCCAGGAGCAGAGAGCAGTGAAAACCTGCATCAAGGTGAGCTGGAGGATCCCTCCCACAGTTTGTTTGTATAGCTATATGGCTGCATCCATCCGTGCACACCTACTGCCCGTTATATAGGGTTCACAATACAAAAGCACAATTGTATTTTGACCATATCCCGAATGTTAAAGAGTTCTATAACATACTAATATACTCACAGAGTTATTAAAGTACAACAATTTTTCTTTATATATATATATTTTTACTTCTGGCTTTAAAATACTAATTTTTAAAACTTAACTGGAATTTTGGTTATATATATATATACAGTATAAAACAAGTAATAACCATGTCTCAAGATACACGATGTTCCAGAGTGGAAATGGCCGCCCAAGTGTTTGGCAATTATGATACTCCAGAAGGAGGTGATCGTGCATTACAGGAAATGTTCCGTGATCTAGAGAAACTATCAGTACAGGAGGCTAAGATATGGTGGGACCTGACGACTTTACGTAATTATATTACAAACAAATTATCCCAAGGGGTCTACATTTAAGAAAAAGTCCTACTTTTACCTACTCCGAAGAATTCAGCACACAATGGAATTTTATATTAACAGAATGTTCTATAAAACTAATGGAACTAATTACCAGACAAGAGGAGGCCAAATTGACAGAAATTGGAAACTGACAATTCCGCTCTAAAAGAACAAATTAATGCTTCCTCCAGCTTACCCGACTTCACTATACTGGAACAACGTACTTCTCTACACTTGGAAAAATGTAATAAATCCATAGCTGAAACTAAGAAAAATAAATTCCAACGAGACCTCAGGGACTATGCAAACAAGGAGGTGTATGATTGGAATAAAAGTGACAAAGTACACAACAAAATCAGACCCATCTTAAAAAATCGCAGACAAGAGAGAAGATCCGGCAGCAGTCTGAACAGAGTCAGTTTTAGCTCCTCTGAACCTGATTCAATCGAAGGAATAAATGAAGCCTCAGATAGTGATAACTCTAGGAACCTATATTCCCAAGGATACCAATCAGTCAGCAAGTCAAGGAAGTCAAAAAATGGGGAAGGAGAGGCGGTAGGAAACATCACCCAAACAGACCAGGAACAAAACCGCCGCCTACGGAACCGCAGGAACCCACACCCAGCATTAATGTGATCAACCTTTCCTCATCCGAACTAACTCCAGCACAAGTCAAGGTTCTTTCGTTGGGCCTCAATTTTGCCCCTAATCGTACGTTCGATACTTTCAACACACTTCTGGACATTAATCGATTTGTAAGGAATTTAACAGTAAAGAGGCATTTCTACAACACGCTCCCAAATGACAACAGACTCTGAAGATTATAATCTCAAAGAACCCAATACAAATATCCACGACCTTAGATTACTATCATTTGAGGAACATAGGGCAATCCAATGCTTAGAGAGTCTGAACCCAGAACTTTCTACAAGAAATATTCATTTTTCCCCAGACTTTGTCACAAAAAATCCAAGCTTCTATGCTCTGGCATCCAGGATAGACTCTATGGACAGATTTCAATGGGCAATTGAAAAGGATCTCCAGCAACTATCCGAAAATTCGAAGTATTGTAATAAGAATTTTAATATCTCTGAAAAGCTAAATATGGCAAAAAAATCTCTAAAAAATAATGATATCATTATTAAGATGTCGGATAAAGGGGGCAGTATTACTGTGTTAGATAGGGAAATGTATAAGACCCAAATTTTGAAACTCCTAGCAGATACAGACACATAGAAAAAACTAACGTGCAATCCAACATCTATGTTCCAAAAAAAGCTCAACAAACTGATAAACGATGGTTTAGGTAGTGACGTATTAACAAGTAAACAAGCAGAATATATTATGGTCCAATGTCCCACAATTCCAATCATGCACGCATTGACCAAGACACATAAAGGCATAAACCCCCCACCTATGCGCCCCATAGTGTCAGGGATAGGATCATTCAGAGAAAAACGATCTGAATGGCTAGACTCGTTGTTACAACCTCTTGCATTAAGAACCTCGGCCATTTACGTGACACCAGAGATGTTTTATGCTCATTTCACAAAAAAAGATGGGAAAATAAATTTACATGGCTGAGCTGTGATGTGACCTCACTTTATACCAGCATTCCACACGAAATAGCCCATAGGGCACTAGAATATCATCTTTTTAAACACAGCAACTACAGCTTTGAGCTACAATCATATATACTTGAGGTCCTTGTCTTCCTGATGACACACAATTTCTTCCAGTTCGATGGGTTGTTTTACCTATAACTTAAGTGAGTATCAATGGGAGCTAAATTCTCCCCTTCTCTGGCAAATCTTGGGATGGCGTTGTGGGAGGAACTTTTCATTTTTTCTAGTGATAATCCTTTTGGCAGATCTATTAACTGGTATGCAAGGTATATAGACGACCTGCTATTTATATGGGAAGGCAATATGTCAGATATCCCAAATTTCATCAATTATCTTAATGACAACCAACTCAACTTGAAATTCACCTATTCTTCACAAAAAGATACTATCCAGTTTCTGGACCTAGAACTCAAAGGACATGCAGGGGAAATAATCAATACTAAAACATACCGTAAGCCAATTTCAGGGAACACTATCTTGCATGCAACAAGCGGTCACCCTAGATAAACCATCTCATCAATCCCAGTGGGAGAAATGTACAGAGCAAAAAGAAATTGTAGTAATGACCCCAATTACCGGGTGGAACAACAGCAAATTTGTAGAAGACTACGCAAAAGAGGGTATGCAGAATGGACCCTCAAAAGAGCAACCTCCATTGTAGAAAAAAAGCCCCGAGATCTACTTCTAGAGCCAAAACCTAATAATAAAAATACTGGTCTAAATGTACCTACTTTGGTGTTACAACACAGTAGTCAGTTTAATGAAATAAAGAAAATCGTCCATAAAAATGTAGCCATCCTAATGGAAGACGAGGCCCTGTCAGATATTTTGAAAGATGGTTGCCGTGTTGTATACAGAAAAGCTCCTTCCTTAGGTTATCTATTGTCTCCTTCTATATTTTCCTCAAACACTCCCAAACTGACATGGCTTCAATATACGGGTTTCTTTAAATGCGGCTCGCATCCATGCAAAATCTGTTCATATGCTAAGCCTACTAAGAACTTCAGAGATTCAGATAACAATACAAATTTTTCAATTCAAACTTATTATTAATTGCAACAGTGAGGCAGTAATATACATTGTGGAGTGCATCAAATGCAATCTAATGTATGTAGGTTTCACCAGCCGCAAATTTAAAGCTAGGATACTAGAACATTTGGGCTATATAAGAAATCCTAACCTCACTAACATCTCTAATGTTGCAAAACATTTCATAACCTTCCATAATAGATCAATTATAAGTCTGAGATGTTATGCCATAGAAAAAGTCAAAACTCCAACCAGAGGGGGGAACATTAAACATAAAATCTTATCACGAGAAGCATACTGACTATTTACACTAAAAACCAGGTTTCCTAAAGGTCTGAACCTAAAAAAAGAATTAATGTTCCATTATTAGTAAAAGAATCTATGAAATTATCGGCAGAATTTAATATGGTCTAATAATTAATAATACCTGTCAATGCTCACGGCCTTTACAGATGACACCTAACTGTCCATACCAACGGGTCCCTCCCCCATCACATTCCTTGTTAATCAAATGCCGGTTTAGTATACAAAGATTTTTTTCAACACCAATTACCCTTAAAGACCAGTATATAATTCCCTATTTTCTAGTTTATGTATTCATGTATTGTCTTAAACTGTTTAAATGTTGTATTTTTTAGCGTCTATTTATGTTTTAATATCTCGATGTGAGTATTGCAGAGGTTCATATCCGACAGCCTAATAAACAAAAATAAGCATTAATAATCTATCCACTACTCAAGGACAAAATTGGATCATTGTTATCCCTCATCCTATCATTGATAACTATCTATCAAACAATTCTGTACGTACACAACTTACTATTAGAGCAGTGATGTTCTATCATCGGCTCTCTGTTTGAGCACCACTTTTGCTGGACAGCTCCACTGTGCTGGATAGCTTTTATTTATAGACTGCCGATGTTCTATAGGCGTCTCCTTAGTTCAACACTACTCTGCTGGACAGCACCACCTTGCTGTGACAGCACTAATTTTCACCTGTTGGCAACCGGATATAAACCTCATTCTAACATATAGTGTTAGCATTAAAGCCATGAGGAAGGACGTGGTATACGTCTGAAACGCGTAGGCACTTTACCTACATTTTCACCCTTGCATTCGGGAATGATCTTGTTTTAACCATCCAAATAAAATTGGAACTACGTTCTGTTTTAAACTTGACTGCGCTGGACCATCTAATTTTGTCCATTATTCTTCTGTCTACAACACCGTGAGCCGTCACGGAGATCCAGGCGCAGAGCGCAGTGAAAACCTGCATCAAGGTGAGCTGGAGGATCCCTCCCACAGTTTGTTTGTCAAATACATTACTCGCCCTCACTAGCCTCCCCTCATGCCAAATTTTATGGTCAAAAGGACCATAACAATTTTATTCTATTGGAAATAATAGGTGGATTTCTGACTTTAGAGAACAGAGGGTAAAATAATAGATATGTTCCTCACCTCTATACCTGAGATATGGTACAATTTGTCCCGTAAAAATTAAGCCCTCATATGGCTGTGTCAACGAAAAAATAAAAGAGTTATGACTTTTGGAAGGCGGGGAAGAAAAAAACAAAAACATAAAAATGAAACTTAGCCTGATCCTGAAAGGGTTAATCTAAGACTGAATAGCTATTAAAAATTATATTAAAAATAAAAGGGGAGTCCTGACTACAAAACAGAGGGTAAAGAACAGACATGTTCCTCACCTCTGTACCTGAGATATGGTTGTGTTATACTAGATATTGTCTATAGAAGATATACATGTTAAAAACACATATATTCTGATGTACCAGGAAGATACTATCACACCTCTGCGGGTCTAGAACTCATATCTAGCCTGAGTGTTATCAGTAATTAATATAAATATTAATTACCTGTCTTGTGATTCCTATCTTGCTGCTCACAGGATTATATGTCACGTTCCTTCTTCTCACTGGGATCAGTCATCTGTAAAGAATCAAAGGTGTGATAATATGTTCCTGATACATGTTATAGACACTTATATGTATAACACACTAGGGCCATAATTATTTATCTCAGGTATAATGTACAAATAGAAAATAAAGAAAAAGACGACACTAAGGACCTGTTCACATCACCGTTGCCGTTCCGTTGAGGGATTCTGTCTGAGGTTTCTGTCGGGTTAACCCCTCAAAAATGAAACAAAATAACATGCCCCCCCTTTCCTCTGCTGTATGACAAAACCCCGTTGTCATAGGATACGGACGAAGACTGCATCCTATTGCATCATTGGGATCTGCAGCTGACCACGGTCAAGAGACTGGTCGTCCAGCTGCTGGAACAATCTTGGAGGCACGCTTGGGTGATGCCAGGATTCCTGTGAGTGGTGAGTCACCTTCATGTTTGGCTGCGTAGTCAAGCACAAATGTGTTGACGGATGAGGATTTGTTCTCTGTTTTAAAGGACAACTTGGGCTTGTTTGGGTGGAAAAGGGTGGAGTATAAGCTCTGCCAGTAAAGCCAGTAGGTAAATACCCCGCCTGACTAGATGGTTTGTACAGATTAACCTTTTGTGGCTTATTACTCTGTGGAGTGGCTCCTCTGGGAATTTACCTGTCCACCAATATAGGGGACAAGATCCACAGACGAGAATTTGTGATATTTGGTTTCAGTGGATCACGTAATGGTGGACAAAGAGCGTATTGTGGACAAAAAGCTTAGTTTTGAGAGAGGGTCTGAGAGAAATTCCAAAGTGGTAAAGACCTGTCATCGTACACTTGAGTAACGTTATAGTGTGTTTATGTGACTGCACATAGCGATATAGAGTTCGGGGACGAGTGGGAGACATAAGGTAAGAGGGACTTAAATGCTGGCCGGTCCATGAATCCTTGTTCCCTCAGTAAAAGTGCCTGATTTCTGTAACAGTTGTGTGGATGTGTTTTAGGTAAAGAATGAGTTTTGATCTTGCCTCACTCATGCTAGGATTGTTGTTTTTGATTGCCATTTTTGGAGTTTTGTTACTATATTGTATTGGTCTGAGTGTGGGTGAGTGTCAGAGACCCCGGTCTGCAGTTTAAAGCTCTGGCCAGAGTAGTTTGTGGGTGACTGTAAAAAATTGATTGTAAGTGAGAATCTATCAGCACCGTCCCAGTAGATAAGGTGATGCTGGGACAAGTACGTGTTTGGGGGACTGTAGAAAATAGATAGTAAGTGAGTATCTATCAGTCTAATTCTATGCCAGTAGACAAGGTGATGCTGGGACACGTAGCGTGACCAAGATGGGGAATTTAGTGACACTGACACCCCAGAAGAAGAAACCTGGAGTTTCTCCGGTGGATATAGTAAAACAAAGAGAAGTGAGAGATGCAGTCAAAAACCTGAGGAGACCCTGATGAATGGGGTGAGGTATGTAGAACCCATAAAGGATGGTTGAAAGATAAAAAGTTTACGGAGCAATAGAATACCTGGGAAAAAGTGTCCAAGGAAGTATAGAGAGGAGGGGTGAGGGAAATCGAATGTGGAGGAAAGTTATATTATGATGGTAATAGATGGGGATGATGACGGGAACAGAGAAAGGAATGAGGAAGTGAAAGAGAAAAAGGGATTTATCCTTTATGGAAGGGTTAAAGAAAACCATAAAAGAAGCTGTAGGAGTAGCCCACCCTGAATGGAGGAGCCTAGACCCAGGAGATCTCATGAAAGTGGCACAGGGATTAGAACAAAGTTAGAAACAACAGAGAAAGAAATATTCTGTAGCGGGAGAGGCTCCCTACTATCCCCAGAATCAGAATCAAGGGGGACAGGGCAGGGGACCCCAAAAACAGATAATTTGTTACAATTGTGATAAGCCTGGACATATTTCCAGAAATTGTAAAGCCCCAAAGAGACCTAGAGACCCCAATTGGCAGCCACAAGCTCAGTCACAGGAAGGAGCTCAAAAACAACCTCCTCTGCAGCACTTGGGCAGACATCGCCCGAATGAGGAGGATTATGGGTATCAATCATGAGAAATTGGCAATCCAGAAGCTGGCACAATAGCTGCAATCCTACCCATTAAATTAGGACCCGTCCCGTTAGTATCTTTACCCATAGAAGGGCAGAGGCCAATTCCTTTTTCTCATTGATACTGGAGCAACCACAACAGTAGTAAGTGCCAGTCAAATACCCACTCATTTTATCTCTGGTGAAACACAACCATGTGTGGGAGTAGAGGGGAAAGTAGTCCAGAACCCCCTCACAAAGCCAGTTGTCCTCTCGTTTGGTCCTCACAAATCTGTAGTCACTCGCATTGTCACTAGTGAAACCACCCCTGTAAATTTATTAGGAGCAGATTTGTTAGAGAGGCTCAGGGCCAGTATAGAATATCTAGAAAATGGGACAGTGCAGCTGACAGGACACTGGGGAGAGGAAGAATTATGTCTTATTGCTTCATGTGATCTTAACCCTTACGATGAACGGCCGTCGTCTCAAGTGTTATGTCTGTCCCCATCAGAAATGGAGACACTCCTTAGCGTGATACCAGTCAGCCTATGGGCAGCTAGTCCTACGGATGTAGGAGTTCTTCCAGTCCCACCAGTGACTGTAAGTCTCAATCCTGGCCACATACTCCTACAGAAGACACAATACCCTTTGAGCATGGCTCAGACAGAAGCCATTTCTGCTAGTGTTCAGGATTTTCTGCGGGCAGGAATCCTCACTGAAATAGTGTCCCCATGTAATACCCCATTGTACCCAGTCAAAAAGAAGACGGATAAGGGGGAACAAGCCAAATATCATATGGTATATGATCTTAGAGCTGTCAATACTGCTACCATATTTAATACCCCAATTGTGCCAAATCCCCATACCTTGTTGGCTCAAATTCCTCACAATGCCACACATTTTACTGTAATTGATTTGGCAAATGCTTTCTTTTCTGTGCCATTATATCCTGACTGTTGGTACTTGTTTTCCTTCACTCATTTCAGCAAACGTAAAAAGTACACATGGAAGGTGCTCTCCCAAGGCGCCCAGAATTCCCCCCAGCATTTATACGGCTGCAATGGGCCTAGTTCTCGAAGATTGGGATCCTGACCCCGATGTGGTCCTTTTTCAATATGTAGATGATCTTTTATTATGTTGCCCCGGCCAGGATCAGTGTATCCAAACATCCCTGTCATTACTGCAGTTTTTGGCGACAAAAGGCTGCAAGGTTTCACGAGCGAAACTTCAGTTTTATTGTACTACAGTGATATTTTTGGGCCACTGTGTGTCATAAGGGATTAGACACCTAACACCTGAAAGGGTACAGTAGCTGAACCTTTTTCTCTCACAGGAGAGGCACTGGACAATGCAGCAGATCTTGTACTCAACCACCCTGCGACTGTTTATGCCCCCCATGATATTTCAGCAGTACTCACACTGATTCAGCTGAAACACCCGTCTACTGCTCGACATCTGAGCTTACAATGTGCTTTGCTTCTTCTTGAGCAGGTGACCACCCAGAGATGTACCACCCTGAATCCAGCTACCTCACTGCCTTTGGAGCAAGGGGGAGAAGAGACAGGTATTTGGTCTAAATTTCTTCTTTCTATGGAAGATCATGATTGCATGGCCCTTATGGCCCAGGAGACTGTGGGCTTTTCACATGTCAAGGATTCACCATTACATAACCCTGACTTTATTCTCTTTGTGCATGGTTCAAGCTACTTTGAGGATGGTGATTTCCATACAGGATATGCAGTAGTAGATACACAAGTAGTACACAAAGCCGAGGCACTACCTTCACACATGTCAGCACAGGAAGCCGAGTTGAAAGCTCTCGCAGAAGCCTGTAGGTTAGCAAAAGATAAGACAGCTAACATATATACGGACTCAAGGTATGCTTTTGGGATTGCTCATAATTACGGACCTATATGGAAACCTAGAGCGTTCCTCACGTCAGCAGGCACACCTATCAAAAACTCAGACCTGGTAAAAGTCTTAATGGAAGCCCTAATGGAACCTACCCAGAACGTTACACCCTATGATGGCCCAGGTAACTCACGGTAAGACACATCAGTCAAAAACAGCCATGAGCAAGTTGGTTAATAGACATTGGTTCCACCTGGTTTCAGCTTGATCGCCTCAAAAAACACCCAGGGATGTATGATATGCGCTCACAATAATGTGGGAAGAACTGTAAAAGTACCTCAGAAACATACCCCAAGACCTTTGTATCCTTTTCAGAGACTACAGATCGATTACATCCAATTACCAAAGGTGGGAATTTCTGAATACGGGTGGGAATTTCTGAATACGTACTTGTGTGCATTGATTTGTTTTCAGGTTGGCCAGCAGCTTTCCCAGTGGCCAAAGTGACTGCAATATTCACTGCCAAGAAAATAATGTCTGAAGTGGTATGCCGGCATGGAGTAACCGAGGTATTGAGTGTAACAGAGGTTCTCACGTTACAGGAGAAGTAATGACTCAGATCATGACAGCTTTAGGAATAGATCAAGCATTCCATACACCAGACCATCCACAAAGTAGTGGGAAGGTCTAGAGGTTAAATGGGACTCTAAAATTAAAAATCCAAAAGGCAATGGTGGAAACCATGGACCGAGTGTTTACCATTAGCCCTCTTTTTGGTGAGATACACATCCAAGAAAAGGACAGGGTTGAGTCCCAATGAAGTTTTATTTGGCACGGTTCCTAAGCTAGGATGTTATTTTCCACAGTTGCTCCAAATGCAGTATGGTAGGTTAACCGATTATGTACAAGCTTTACATGGGCACCTCACTCAAATACATTCTCCAGTTCTCTTTCATTCCAGATCCATATAATTGTGAAGGCTCTCAGAGGCTTCAGCCTGGAGAGTGGGTTGTGATAAAGAGATCTCGACCCCAGATGCGAAGGTCCTTTCCAGGTGTTGCTTACCACAAGTACTTCGGTGAAACTTGAAGGAAAACCCAACTGGATTCACGCCAGCCACTGTAAAAAGATTCTACATCCCGAGGAGAAGGACACGGAGGAACTCTAAAATTATGAAATTGTTTATTTACTTACAAGTGCAATGTCTTCAATATAACGCGATCAAGATTTGATTGCCCCTAGTACATTGGGAGAAGAGACAGTCAAGGAGTTGTCTTTGTCAAAATAGACCAAGGAGTATTTACTTTAACTTATACCATGCATGTTAATATGACTTGTTGTGATTTCACCTATAGACAAACGATAGCGCAGTTGAAAGTCACTTAAGCATTGAAATTTGCTGAACTAACGCAGGTGTGTCTGAATCACTCCATACCAAGTCCCATGTTATTGAATGGGACCATACAAATATTTATATTGACACTAACAAAAAGACACATAATATAGACTTATGTCAGTTAACAGACATGGGTATGTATGTAACTAACAATCTGCTATGTATGAACCCTGTTTAATGGAACACGTAGACAACGTATGTGCATTCACAATAATACCTAGTGAATATCTACATGTATATGTCGAAATCAGTCCACAGCATATATGTATAATAACTAAGAAACCAGAAACTCTAACACCCTTCAGTAAAACCAGTGCCTTTTCAGGATGTAAGTATAATATTACACGCATACAGTGGAACAAGCAAACCATTGTGTTTCTTCCTAATCTAGAGGAAACTATTAGTACAGTATGGGTACCAGAACCTTTACCCTACCAAAATCTTATTTTGCCCTTGAATAAACTTAGGAAAATATTACTAGAGTCTGACCAGGTGAGGAAAATGAGGACAGCGCACAGTGTGACTTTGCAAAGGGTGAAAATGGCAGCCACTATTACTGGAGATGACAGCGCACAGTGTGACTCTACAAACGGTGAAAATGGCAGCCACTAATACTGGAGGCCATTTAACACATTTGGCATCGCAACTTCAGGATGTCACTACACATCATTAGTATGACCTCTTTACAGGGTTCTCACCCACGGCCCCCACAATATTAAGTTACCTGTTTCAACCACTTGTTTCAATCACTGTTTGTGATACTAACATGTTTTAATTGTTATGCTTTTTGTAAAATAAGGACGGCTTTTAGTAAAAGGCCTCTATTATATAATGATAGATTGTTGTGAGATATAAGGTCACTGATCTATGGTGAATCAGGTGAAGAAAACCACTTCCGTAAGCCCTGCCTTCGCTGAAGGAAGTAGCCAAAGTTCCATTATGGGTAATTCAGTAACCTAATTTATCACAAAAGGTGGGATTTGTGAAGGAATAATTTCAAAATTCCATGTTTTGTATTTTGTGTCAGTGTACACTGCACAGTGTGATATTCATTTTTGTCTTTTAGTTTGCCTTGTAATAGTCTGCAGATGCTCTGCAGATTACTTAAGGTATTTCTTCTTGGCAGTAGAACAGTTTATATAAGTAACAGTTCAGGATGGTGCTCAAGGTCAGAGGGAGGAATTCTCCCTTTGCTGATTACGCTCTGAGTTATGCTCTTTGTTCTGTGTCTTATAAATATACGCTGTATATGATAATAAATTGGAGTCTTTCTTTTTGAGAACATGGTCTCAGAGTGATTTGACTCACCGAGCTCGTAAATATACCTACTTCTAATTTGGAACCAACAGAAATCAAGGCGTAGTGGTACCGTTGCGACCACATCAGAGACATCCTCAATCCTCTCTAGAAGCAGTCGTTTCCTCTGGATCGTATCCTGGGGCAGCGGCTAGAGCGCCCAAACAGGAGTCTCCACGCAGATGATTGCTGTGATAGAGACAGCATTGAATATAACAGGTGGAAGTTGCCAGGGGCCTCCCTATGATTGAGTTGCTGAGGCGGTAGGTGGAAGTTGCCTGAGCCTGTTGAAGGGTAAGAAAGAGGAAAAGCTCTGATTTAAAGTGGATGTTAGTACTGTATCAGTGAGGAGCCCAAGCTCCGTCCAAATGTAGGCAAGCTGGTGAGCCACCATTGCTTGAGTTGCCTGAAATTATCGCCATTTTGTATAACATTTAAATTGACTGTGCCTCTCTGCTGAGATGAGTTTATTGTATTCCCTGTTGGAAGTTTTGCCAAGATTCTAGCCTACTAAAAGGATTTGCATCAAATCTGGTATTCTTGTCATCATTTCATGACTAACCCTGCGAGCACTTAACTGATACCCGCTCCTAAACTTTTTGGCATAGTTGGCAGGATAGTCGCAGCCCAGGAAAGATGGCATGCCGTATGGAGTGCCCAAGGAGTGAGCAGAGGGCACGGCAGGAAGGTTTACATGATGAATTTCACAGAGAGTATAGTCGGAGTTCCATTGGAGGGTAAGCTAGTGCCGGAGTTGCAGTCATGAGTACGCTCTTGCCAAGTGCACCTTTCCCTCAAGAAAGATGACTAGATCAGCAAGAGGCTGTGGAGCCAGGAAAGGCTGCATTTCAGTAGCTGTAATGCGCCACAAGGAAGAGTTCAAGAGGCGGGTAGAGAGGAGTCTCCCAGCAAGAGAAAAACAAGAGGCTGTGCATGAGACTGAGACAAAGAAGGGAGTCCTGGGACCTTGAGTATGAGACTGCAATTGTTAAGTATGTGCCTCACCTGTGAGAGACTGTAACCACTAAGCTTTGAGCCTGAGGCCCAAGTAATTTTGAAGAGGGCCTGAACTGAGTCTAAGAGGGCCTTCAGAGACTGTCGGAAGAAGGCCCAATTTGTGTGAAAGGAATCTGTGTTTTTGTTTCAGTTATTTAAGTTGCTTATTTTTCCTGGTGCCTGGAATGGCACCAAATAAGGCAAGGGGGCAATGAAAGGTATGGAAGGGAGTCTCCCCTATTCACGAGAGGAGCCGTATGGAGTAATGTAGAGATAGATTTTGCGGTCTCTTTCAATGCTTTTGTGTTATGCATGTTTAACACTGTATTTCCTTTAGAGGTCCAGGACTAGAGGAGATGAGCGGTCACTATATGCATATATACTTCCATTGCGATGCTGCCACCTAGTGGCCAGGAAGCATTTTTATGTGTTGTTTTAGTCACAGGACCCGTGCTTACATGTTCTGAGCTGTGCAGATGCTCACGTCAGCAAAGCTCACTGCTATGTAACACTGTTCAGACAATGATGGCTGACCCTGTTTATTGCAGGCACCGGGAAAACCGGCTCGGGCACTGTCTTTAATATTTACTTTAGTGTGCATAAACAGTGTAGTATGGGCATGTAATCAGTGTCGGAACATTGAATAACTCACAAAGGGACTGTTTTTAAATTTGATAAAAGGCGACTGATCCCACCTAATGGGTTCAGCTGCAAGGGCTGCGACCCATAAATCAGCAACTATTTTGCCAGCAGGGCTGAGTAGGCCAAGAAGCCAGAGAGGACCCACTGCTGTGGCGGTGAAGTGCAGGATCCTCCCCACAGATGATTGCTGTGAAAGAGGCAGCATTGGATGTAACAAGTGGAAGTTGCGTGAAGCCTCCCTGTTATTTAGTTGCTGGGACGATGGGTTACACCTGTATCAGGGAAGAGTCCGAGCTCTGTCAAAAGGAAACCAAGCTGGTAAAACCCCATTTCCTGCATTGCCTGAAATTGCCGCCATTTTGTGTAATATTTTAAGTGACTGTGCCTCTCTGCTAAGAACAGTTTTTTGTATTTCCTTTTGGTCGTTTTGCAAACATTACCGGCCTACTAAAAGAAACCTGCATCAAACCTGGGTTTCTTGTCATCATACTGCCAGTAACAATGCAAGGTCAAATACGTTACTCGCCCTCAATAGCCTCCCCTCATGCCAAATTTTATGGTCAAAAGGACCATAACAATTTTATTCTATTGGAAATAAAAGGTGGATTTCTGACTTTAGAGAACAGAGGGTAAAATAATAGACATGTTCCTCACCTCTATACCTGAGATATGGTACAATTTGTCCCGTAAAAATTAAGCCCTCATATGGCTGTGTCAACAAAAAAATAAAAGAGTTATGACTTTTAGAAGGCGGGGAAGAAAAAAACAAAAGCATAAAAATGAAACTTAGCCTGGTCCTGAAAGGGTTAATCGAAGACTGAATAGCTATTAAAAATTATATTAAAAATAAAAGGGGAGTCCTGACTACAAAACAGAGGGTAAAGAACAGACATGTTCCTCACCTCTGTACCTGAGATATGGTTGTGTTATACTAGATATTGTCTATAGAAGATATACATGTTAAAAACACATATATTCTGATGTACCAGGAAGATACTATCACACCTCTGCGGGTCTAGAACTCATATCTAGCCTGAGTGTTATCAGTAATTAATATAAATATTAATTACCTGTCTTGTGATTCCTTTCTTGCTGCTGACAGGATTATATGTCACGTTCCTTCTTCTCACTGGGATCAGTCATCTGTAAAGAATCAAAGGTGTGATAATATGTTCCTGATACATGTTATAGACACTTATATGTATAACACACTAGGGCCATAATTATTTATCTCAGGTATAATGTACAAATAGAAAATAAAGAAAAAGACGACACTAAGGACCTGTTCACATCACCGCTGCCCTTCCGTTGAGGGATTTTGTCTGAGGTTTCCGACGGGTTAACCCCTCAAAAATGAAACAAAATAACATGCCCCCCCTTTCCTGTGCTGTATGGCAAAACCCCATTTTATGTTCAAAAGTAGCATAACAAGTGTATTCTATTGTAAGGCCCCTTGGGTGCCTGGAATTATGGAGCTTATGGGTATATTGTTTATATAGTTTAAATTAATGGTTATTATCAATGTCATCTTAAATGGTTAACACAATTATTTTTTATGAGTCGTTATAAAGGGTTACCTGTGCCTAGTAGGCAACAGTTCTCCAAAATAATTCAGTGGTGGAGTGGATGCAACTGCGTGGAAATCCCCTTTTTAAGGGATGGCTGGAGTCTGGCAGCTGGTGTCCATTTTCCAAAAGCAAAGGAGCTGAAAAGCCCTTTCCAAAAACTTATGTACTGTTATTGTTGTCCCATGCTTTTTAGAGGGATGTGTTATCCTCTAAAAATAGTTCCTACACCACCCCCTTCCCTGCATGTGGCATGGCCGGAAGTTCCCGGCTTGCAGTAAAGTGGTCCGGGGATGTGGGACAGCGCTGGTGTAGAGGAAGGAGGAGTCAGTCCTTACATTGCAACCTCATCTAACTGGTCCATGAGGCAGGGTTCTGCTCTACCCCTGAGGAAGCAGTAGGGGCATGGACGGCTCGAGGTGTGGTGGGAGGAGCAGTCCTGTGGTTATAATGTACAGGCAGACTATGGAGGGCAGTCGGTAGCATCAGTGGTGAGACAGGTATAGACTCCAAATGGAGTTTATTGCCCCCTCCTTAGTGCTGGTGGGAGAGACCATTGTCATAGGATACGGCCGAAGACTGCCTCCTATTGCATCATTGGGATCTGCAGCTGACCACGGTCAAGAGACTGGTCGTCCAGCTACTGGATCAATCTTGGAGGCACCCTTGGGTGATGCCGGGATTCCTGTGAGTGGTGAGTCACCTTCATGTTTGGCTGCATAGTCAATCACAAATGTGTTGACGGATGAGGATTTGTTCTCTGTTTTAACTGGTTGCCGACACAGGACGAGTATGCTCGTCCTGAGCGGCGAGCACTTCTGGCATTAGGACGAGCATACTCGTCCTGTGTGACAGCCGTCCCTGCGCGCGTCTGTGCGCGCGATCGAGAGCGGGGCAACGGCTGTAATACACAGCCACGGCCCCGCTCTGACAGCGGAGAGGAGAGAAACATCTTCTCTCCGCTGTTAACCCTTTGAACGCCGCGATGAAAGCTGATCGTGGCGTTCAAAGAGAGGGGACTGCACATTGATCGCGTCACAGAAAATAACTGTGAAGAGATCAAAGCCCACAACTCATATGGCCAGACAGGCCAGGGTCCATTGAAGGACCCCAGGGCTGTCTGAACATATTTCCTGTTGTTAGGGCATACTGAGGTATGCCCTAACAACTGCCTGTGTACAATCAGTAACAGTCTAATGTACTGGCATATAGATCTATGCCAGTACATTACAGTTAGAAAATCAAAATCAAAATGATAAATCCCTTTATGGGATTAAAAAAAAAAGTTAAATGAATGTAAAAAAAAATTATGGTAAATAAATAAATAAATACATAAAAAGTAAATGAAATACACAGAAACACACATTTTTTATAATAAATCAACTTTTTAAAGTCCCAAAACCTGAAAATAATATAGACATATTTGGTATCGCCACGACCGTAACAACCTGTACAACAAATGTATAACATTATTTATGATGATCGGTGTATGGTGTAAAAAAAATAAATATTAAAACTGCTGCGCAACTGCTTTTTTTCTGCATTTTAATCTAATTAAAAATGTATAGAAATTAAATGATAATGTATTTGTACCAAAAAATGGTACGTACATAAAGTAGAACTCGTCCCGCAAAAAACAAAGTCTCATACAACTACATCGTACAAAAAATAAAAGCGTTATGAGCGTCGGGATGCAAAGAGGGAAATGTAAAAAAAATTGCTCTGTCCTCAAGGCCAAAATTGGCCGTGTCCTTAAGGGGTTAAAGGACAACTTGGGCTTGTTTGGGTGGCAAAGGGTGGAGTATAAGCTCTGCCAGTAAAGCCAGTAGGTTAATACCCCGCCTGACTAGATGGTTTGTACAGATTAACCTTTTGTGGCTTATTATTCTGTGGTATGGCTCCTCTGGGAATTTACCTGTCCACCAATATAGGGGACAAGATCCACAGACGAGAATTTGTGATATTTGGTTTCAGTAGATCACGTAATGGTGGACAAAGAGCGTATTGTGGACAAGAAGCTTAGTTTTGAGAGAGGGTCTGAGGAAAATTCCAAAGTGGTAAAGACCTGTACGATGTAACCTGTCATTTAAAACGAGATTACGCTTGCCTTGCTGTAAATATCACAGAGACGCTACATAAGTGTCAGGATTGTGAAAATAAAAAAAGTTGTGATAAAAAAAGAATTAATGTTCCATTATTAGTAAAAGAATCTATGAAATTATCGGCAGAATTTAATATGGTCTAATAATTAATAATACCTGTCAATGTTCACGGCCTTTACAGATGACACCTAACTGTCCGTACCAACGGGTCCCTCCCCCATCACATTCCTTATTAATCAAATGGCGGTTTAATATACAAAGATTTTTTTCAACACCAATTACCTTTAAAGACCAGTATATAGTTCCCTTTTTTCCAGTTCATGTATTGTCTTAAACTGTTTAAATGATGTATTTTTTAGCGTCTATTTATGTTTTAATATCTCGATGTGAGTATTGCAGAGGTTCATATCCGACAGCCTAATAAACAAAAATAAGCATTAATACTCTATCCACTACTCAAGGATAAAATTGGATCATTGTTATCCCTCATCCTATCATTGATAACTATCTATCAAACAATGCTGTAAGTACACAACTTACTATTAGAGCAATGATGTTCTATCGCCGGCTCTCTGTTTCAGCACCACTTTTGATAGACAGCTCCACTGTGCTGGATAGCTTTTATTTATAGACTGCCGATGTTCTATAGGCGTCTCCTTAGTTCAACACTACTCTGCTGGACAGCACCACCTTGCTGTGACAGAACTAATTTTCACCTGTTGGTAACCAGATATAAACCTCGTTCTGACATATAGTTGTTAGCATTAAAGCCATGAGGAAGGACGTGGTATACATCTGAAACGCGTAGGCACTTTACCTACATTTTCACCCTTGCATTCGGGAATGATCTTGTTTTAACCATCCAAATAAAATTGGAACTACGTTCTGTCTTAAACTTGACTGCGCTGGACCATCTACTTTTGTCCATTTTTCTTCTGTCTACAACACTGTGAGCCGTCACGGTGATCCAGGAGCAGAGAGCAGTGAAAACCTGCATCAAGGTGAGCTGGAGGATCCCTCCCACAGTTTGTTTGTATAGCTATATGGCTGCATCCATCCGTGCACACCTACTGCCCGTTATATAGGGTTCACAATACAAAAGCACAATTGTATTTTGACCATATCCCGAATGTTAAAGAGTTCTATAACATACTAATATACTCACAGAGTTATTAAAGTACAACAATTTTTCTTTATATATATATATTTTTACTTCTGGCTTTAAAATACTAATTTTTAAAACTTAACTGGAATTTTGGTTATATATATATATACAGTATAAAACAAGTAATAACCATGTCTCAAGATACACCATGTTCCAGAGTGGAAATGGCCGCCCAAGTGTTTGGCAATTATGATACTCCAGAAGGAGGTGATCGTGCATTACAGGAAATGTTCCGTGATCTAGAGAAACTATCAGTACAGGAGGCTAAGATATGGTGGGACCTGACGACTTTACGTAATTATATTACAAACAAATTATCCCAAGGGGTCTACATTTAAGAAAAAGTCCTACTTTTACCTACTCCGAAGAATTCAGCACACAATGGAATTTTATATTAACAGAATGTTCTATAAAACTAATGGAACTAATTACCAGACAAGAGGAGGCCAAATTGACAGAAATTGGAAACTGACAATTCCGCTCTAAAAGAACAAATTAATGCTTCCTCCAGCTTACCCGACTTTACTATACTGGAACAACGTACTTCTCTACACTTGGAAAAATGTAATAAATCCATAGCTGAAACTAAGAAAAATAAATTCCAACGAGACCTCAGGGACTATGCAAACAAGGAGGTGTATGATTGGAATAAAAGTGACAAAGTACACAACAAAATCAGACCCATCTTAAAAAATCGCAGACAAGAGAGAAGATCCGGCAGCAGTCTGAACAGAGTCAGTTTTAGCTCCTCTGAACCTGATTCAATCGAAGGAATAAATGAAGCCTCAGATAGTGATAACTCTAGGAACCTATATTCCCAAGGATACCAATCAGTCAGCAAGTCAAGGAAGTCAAAAAATGGGGAAGGAGAGGCGGTAGGAAACATCACCCAAACAGACCAGGAACAAAACCGCCGCCTACGGAACCGCAGGAACCCACACCCAGCATTAATGTGATCAACCTTTCCTCATCCGAACTAACTCCAGCACAAGTCAAGGTTCTTTCGTTGGGCCTCAATTTTGCCCCTAATCGTACGTTCGATACTTTCAACACACTTCTGGACATTAATCGATTTGTAAGGAATTTAACAGTAAAGAGGCATTTCTACAACACGCTCCCAAATGACAACAGACTCTGAAGATTATAATCTCAAAGAACCCAATACAAATATCCACGACCATAGATTACTATCGTTTGAGGAACATAGGGCAATCCAATGCTTAGAGAGTCTGAACCCAGAACTTTCTACAAGAAATATTCATTTTTCCCCAGACTTTGTCACAAAAAATCCAAGCTTCCATCCTCTGGCATCCAGGATAGACTCTATGGACAGATTTCAATGGGCAATTGAAAAGGATCTCCAGCAACTATCCGAAAATTCGAAGTATTGTAATAAGAATTTTAATATCTCTGAAAAGCTAAATATGGCAAAAAAATCTCTAAAAAATAATGATATCATTATTAAGATGTCGGATAAAGGGGGCAGTATTACTGTGTTAGATAGGGAAATGTATAAGACCCAAATTTTGAAACTCCTAGCAGATACAGACACATAGAAAAAACTAACGTGCAATCCAACATCTATGTTCCAAAAAAAGCTCAACAAACTGATAAACGATGGTTTAGGTAGTGACGTATTAACAAGTAAACAAGCAGAATATATTATGGTCCAATGTCCCACAATTCCAATCATGCACGCATTGACCAAGACACATAAAGGCATAAACCCCCCACCTATGCGCCCCATAGTGTCAGGGATAGGATCATTCAGAGAAAAACGATCTGAATGGCTAGACTCGTTGTTACAACCTCTTGCATTAAGAACTTCGGGCCATTTACGTGACACCAGAGATGTTTTATGCTCATTTCACAAAAAAAGATGGGAAAATAAATTTACATGGCTGAGCTGTGATGTGACCTCACTTTATACCAGCATTCCACACGAAATAGCCCATAGGGCACTAGAATATCATCTTTTTAAACACAGCACTTACAGCTATGAGCTACAATCATATATACTTGAGGTCCTTGTCTTCCTGATGACACACAATTTCTTCCAGTTCGATGGGTTGTTTTACCTATAACTTAAGTGAGTATCAATGGGAGCTAAATTCTCCCCTTCTCTGGCAAATCTTGTGATGGCCTTGTGGGAGGAACTTTTCATTTTTTCTAGTGATAATCCTTTTGGCAGATCTATTAACTGGTATGCAAGGTATATAGACGACCTGCTATTTATATGGGAAGGCAATATGTCAGATATCCCAAATTTCATCAATTATCTTAATGACAACCAACTCAACTTGAAATTCACCTATTCTTCACAAAAAGATACTATCCAGTTTCTGGACCGAGAACTCAAAGGACATGCAGGGGAAACAATCAATACTAAAACATACCGTAAGCCAATTTCAGGGAACACTATCTTGCATGCAACAAGCGGTCACCCTAGATAAACCATCTCATCAATCCCAGTGGGAGAAATGTACAAAGCAAAAAGAAACTGTAGTAATGACCCCAATTACCGGGTGGAACAACAGCAAATTTGTAGAAGACTACGCAAAAGAGGGTATGCAGAATGGACCCTCAAAAGAGCAACCTCCATTGTAGAAAAAAAGCCCCGAGATCTACTTCTAGAGCCAAAACCTAATAATAAAAATACTGGTCTAAATGTACCTACTTTGGTGTTACAACACAGTAGTCAGTTTAATGAAATAAAGAAAATCGTCCATAAAAATGTAGCCATTCTAATGGAAGACGAGGCTCTGTCAGATATTTTGAAAGATGGTTGCCGTGTTGTATACAGAAAAGCTCCTTCCTTAGGTTATCTATTGTCTCCTTCTATATTTTCCTCAAACACTCCCAAACTGACATGGCTTCAATATACGGGTTTCTTTAAATGCGGCTCGCATCCATGCAAAATCTGTTCATATGCTAAGCCTACTAAGAACTTCAGAGATTCAGATAACAATACAAATTTTTCAATTCAAACTTATTATTAATTGCAACAGTGAGGCAGTAATATACATTGTGGAGTGCATCAAATGCAATCTAATGTATGTAGGTTTCACCAGCCGCAAATTTAAAGCTAGGATACTAGAACATTTGGGCTATATAAGAAATCCTAACCTCACTAACATCTCTAATGTTGCAAAACATTTCATAACCTTCCATAATAGATCAATTATAAGTCTGAGATGTTATGCCATAGAAAAAGTCAAAACTCCAACCAGAGGGGGGAACATTAAACATAAAATCTTATCACGAGAAGCATACTGAATATTTACACTAAAAAACAGGTTTCCTAAAGGTCTGAACCTAAAAAAAGAATTCATGTTCCATTATTAGTAAAAGAATCTATGAAATTATCGGCAGAATTTAATATGGTCTAATAATTAATAATACCTGTCAATGCTCACGGCCTTTACAGATGACACCTAACTGTCCATACCAACGGGTCCCTCCCCCATCACATTCCTTGTTAATCAAATGCCGGTTTAGTATACAAAGATTTTTTTCAACACCAATTACCCTTGTTATCCCTCATCCTATCATTGATAACTATCTATCAAACAATTCTGTACGTACACAACTTACTATTAGAGCAGTGATGTTCTATCATCGGCTCTCTGTTTCAGCACCACTTTTGCTGGACAGCTCCACTGTGCTGGATAGCTTTTATTTATAGACTGCCGATGTTCTATAGGCGTCTCCTTAGTTCAACACTACTCTGCTGGACAGCACCACCTTGCTGTGACAGCACTAATTTTCACCTGTTGGCAACCGGATATAAACCTCATTCTAACATATAGTTGTTAGCATTAAAGCCATGAGGAAGGACGTGGTATACGTCTGAAACGCGTAGGCACTTTACCTACATTTTCACCCTTGCATTCGGGAATGATCTTGTTTTAACCATCCAAATAAAATTGGAACTACGTTCTGTTTTAAACTTGACTGCGCTGGACCATCTACTTTTGTCCATTATTCTTCTGTCTACAACACCGTGAGCCGTCACGGAGATCCAGGCGCAGAGCGCAGTGAAAACCTGCATCAAGGTGAGCTGGAGGATCCCTCCCACAGTTTGTTTGTCAAATACATTACTCGCCCTCACTAGCCTCCCCTCATGCCAAATTTTATGGTCAAAAGGACCATAACAATTTTATTCTATTGGAAATAAAAGGTGGATTTCTGACTTTAGAGAACAGAGGGTAAAATAATAGATATGTTCCTCACCTCTATACCTGAGATATGGTACAATTTGTCCCGTAAAAATTAAGCCCTCATATGGCTGTGTCAACGAAAAAATAAAAGAGTTATGACTTTTGGAAGGCGGGGAAGAAAAAAACAAAAACATAAAAATGAAACTTAGCCTGATCCTGAAAGGGTTAATCGAAGACTGAATAGCTATTAAAAATTATATTAAAAATAAAAGGGGAGTCCTGACTACAAAACAGAGGGTAAAGAACAGAGATGTTCCTCACCTCTGTACCTGAGATAAGGTTGTGTTATACTAGATATTGTCTATAGAAGATATACATGTTAAAAACACATATATTCTGATGTATCAGGAAGATACTATCACACCTCTGCCGGTCTAGAACTCATATCTAGCCTGAGTGTTATCAGTAATTAATATAAATATTAATTACCTGTCTTGTGATTCCTTTCTTGCTGCTGACAGGGTTATATGTCACGTTCCTTCTTCTCACTGGGATCCGTCATCTGTAAAGAATCAAAGGTGTGATAATATGTTCCTGATACATGTTATAGACACTTATATGTATAACACACTAGGGCCATAGTTATTTATCTCAGGTATAATGTACAAATAGAAAATAAAGAAAAAGACGACACTAAGGACCTGTTCACATCACCGTTGCCCTTCCGTTGAGGGATTCTGTCGGAGGTTTCCGTCGGGTTAACTCCTCAAAAATTAAACAAAATAACATGCCCCCCCTTTCCTGTACTGTATGGCAAAACCCCATTTTATGGTCAAAAGTAGCATAACAAGTGTATTCTATTGTAAGGCCCCTTGGGTGCCTAGAATTATGGAGCTTATGGGTATATTGTTTATATAGTTTAAATTAATGGTTATTATCAATGTAATCTTAAATGGTTAACACAATTATTTTTTCTGAGTCGTTATAAAGGGTTACCTGTGCCTAGTAGGCAACAGTTCTCCAAAAAGATTCAGGATTGTTGTCACACAAGGTCCTCAGTGGTGGAGTGGATGCCACGGCGTGGAAATCCACTTTTTAAGGGATGGCTGGAGTCTGGCAGCTGGTGTTCATTTTCCCAAAGCAAAGGAGCTGAAAAGCCCTTTCCAAAAACTTATGTACTGTTATTGTTGTCCCATGCTTTTTAGAGGGATGTGTTATCCTCTAAAAATAGTTCCTACACCACCCCCTTCCCTGCATGTGGCATGGCCGGAAGTTCCCGGCTTGCAGTAAAGTGGTCTGGGGATGTGGGAAAGCGCTGGTGAAGAGGAAGGAGGAGTCATTCCTTACACTGCACCCTCATCTAACAGGTCCATGAGGCAGGGTTCTGCTCTACCCCTGAGGAAGCAGTAGGGGCATGGATGGCTCGAGGTGTGGTGGGAGGAGCAGTCCTGTGGTTATAATGTACAGGCAGACTATGGAGGGCAGTCGGTAGCATCAGTGGTGAGACAGGTGTAGACTCCAAAGGGAGTTTATTGCCCCCTCCTTGCTGCTGGTGGGAGAGACCGTTGTCATAGGATACGGACGAAGACTGCCTCCTATTGCATCATTGGGATCTGCAGCTGACCACGGTCAAGAGACTGGTCGTCCAGCTGCTGGAACAATTTTGGAGGCACCGATAGGTGATGCTGGGATTCCTGTGAGTGGTGAGTCACCTTCATGTTTGGTTGCGTAGTCAAGAACAAATGTGTTGACGGATGAGGATTTGTTCTCTGTTTTAAAGGACAACTTGGGCTTGTTTGGGTGGCAAAGGGTGGAGTATAAGCTCTGCCAGTAAAGCCAGTAGGTTAATACCCCGCCCGCCTGACTAGATGGTTTGTACAGATTAGCCTTTTGTGGCTTATTATTCTGTGGTGTGGCTCCTCTGGGAATTTACCTGTCCACCAATATAGGGGACAAGATCCACAGACGAGAATTTGTGATATTTGGTTTCAGTGGATCACGTAATGGTGGACTAAGAGCGTATTGTGGACAAGAAGCTTAGTTTTGACAGAGGGTCTGAGAAAAATTCCAAAGTGGTAAAGACCTGTACGATGTAACCTGTCATTTAAAACGAGATTACGCTTGCCTTGCTGTAAATATCACAGTGACGCTACATAAATATCAGGATTGTGAATAGACATGACATCCTGGCTGGAGGTAATGTATATTCACTGTCAGGACACTTGAGTATTGTTATAGTGTTTTTATGTGGCTGCAAATTGCGATATAGCTATATCGCTATGTGCTGTGTAAATGAATGGGCAGAAGTGTATGACGCTAATTGGTCATTGATTGGTCAGCGTCATACACTTCTCTCCACAACGCCCACTTAGTCAAAAAGTAAAACACGCCCAGTTGTCCATTAAGAAACTCATTAGCATGAAGCTAAAATAGGTCATAACTCCGTCAAAAATGATCGTTTTTCTAAATAAAAAAAACACTGCTGTAATCTAAATTACAGCGCCGATCATATTATGTAGAAGATAGGCCACTTATAATGTGAGCCCAGAGCTAAGCAGAGCTGGGCAGAGGGCGGTCATGACGGGTCTGGGCCTGCAAGGGGTCATTTAGAGGGGTATTTTGGTTATAGACTGGTGGGTGGGTTTGAGTCAGGAATTGTGCTAGGGGGTTGTGAGCATTGGGGGTGGAGTTAATGGGATGTATATATAGTGGGATAAGCAGGGAAGCCATGTTATGGCTTGAAAAATGTTGTCAAGAATAGAGGTGTGCAGCCAGTGTCAGGGTAGCTGTTTTCTGGTCAGTTTTAGGGCCTAGAGTTATGGAGGGTTTAGAGCAGTTAATTGCTAGGGTTAGGGAGCAGGCAGCTGATAAGGGGCTGGAGTGGCTCCAGGAGCAGATAGGGGCTTTAGCAGGCTCCCCAGCGGGGCGTCCCCCCAGGGCCCGGCGTTCACGGCCCGGCGTTCACGGAACGCTTGAGCCCCTCTGCTTCCCCAGCCCCCCGGCACAGACGGAGGAGTGTGACTCCCCCCTTACCTGTTTCCACGGTAGTGGTCCCTGGTGTGAGATCTGGTGGCTGGCGATGGTGGCGTTGTTCCGGTGTCGGGGACTGGAGCCATGGCGATGTCTGGAGCGGCGGCAGCTGTGGAGACGCCTGGAGTGAGAGTCCGAGGTGCGGTTCGCCGGGTGTCCAGTCGTGGTCAGCGCAGCACAGTCCGTGTGCCTGAGGAGCGACGTGGACATGGACGTCGAGGGAAGCGGTGGTGCAGCGGCGGGGAGCAGTCTCCCTCCTTTCCAGTGCAGTGGGCTCATTCAGGGAGTCTGTCAGGAGTTTTTCTGTGGGGCCGGAGGCAAGCCAGGACTCTGCGGCTGTCACGGTGAGGTCAGGGGCCAGTGTGCATAGTACACCCGTTAGCATCTGTGATTTGGCGCCATCTAGTGGCCATTCGGAATATTGCAGTGTCGGTGGTAGGCCGGCGCCACCTGCTGTTCAGGAAAATTATTACATCGGTGGAGGCAGGCCTGCGCCACCTCCTGGTCATTCTCGTTATAGCAGCAGTAGTGGTAGGTCTGCACCGACTGCTGAATATGTACAAAATTTGCATCATCCAGCGCCTCCTGAGGGTGACGTTGGCCAGGTTGCAGGTGTTTCGTCTGTTTATTTGCCGTTCCAGGTGTCGTCAGGATGGGAGTCCGGTGTAGAAGCGGCCGATGCTTTGCGGCGGGCACTCGGGGTGCCTAGGATGCTCGGTCAGGAGACGGCTTCGGTGGATTCAGGACGGACGGCACCGTTAGTGTCTGGCGACGGGCAGCCTTCTGGTGAGTCACAGCGTTTACACACCATACACGTGGGCAGTAATTTTAGTAATGAGAGTAGTCTAGTGGGGCAAGTACCTGTAGGTTGCGGTTCTACGGGGGATTTGTCAGTCAAGAGTGGTGTTTGGGAAAATTTATTAGATGGGTTACGTCACTTGTTAGCTTCAATTGATACTTCTCGTGGGTCACAGCTAGCAGGTCCCGTTGGAGCTTGGTCAGCGCAGGGACAGTTAGAGGGGGGTTCTCGTAGGGAGAGTACTGCGAGTGCTGAGGCAGGCTCTTCGTCATTTAACGCCTTAGATGCCGGGGTCCAGATGGAGAAGGTAGATGGGGCTAATAAGCCCTTGCCAGTTTTGGATACTGCAAAGGGGAGCATGAACCTTTGCTTTGAAGGACCATTAGGGGCCCACTTAAAGCCAGAGATCCATGAAAAGATTTGGAAAAGGGAGAATTTGGATATTTTTACTTTATTGCCGTTGGAGCGATTTAGTGTGGAACGGTGGTAAAAGGGCAAGGAACATCGTAAGGAGGAGGATGAGGAGAGAAGACGGTATAGGCTGATTCCGCGCACATTTGGGAATTGGCTACATGCTTTTTCCATCATGGCTAGTGTTATAGGGGAGAAATGCCCAGAACATTGTTCCGGTTTATTTTGTTACTTGGATTCTATTTGGGAGGCTTATAGAACGTATGGGGGAACTGCTTGGCTTAAATATGACGAGCAGTTTTGTCAGCATATGGCGGTTCAGTCATCCCTGCGGTGGGATCATAAGGACATAAGCTTTTGGATGCACCTTATGACTACACCAAAGGGGGCTGGTCAGGGGGGTCATGTTGAAGTCGCGGGTTTGCATAACCCCTTTCAGTCCTCACCCGGCGGGTATAGATCAGCTAGTTTGTCGGGGAGTTTTAAAAAAGGGGTCTGCTGACTCTACAACGAGAGCACCTGTAAATGGGGAACTAATTGTGTCTATAGACACGAATGTGCCGGGTGTAGGGGTGGTAACCCCGTCTTCAAGTGTTTTAAGCGGGCACGAGGAGGCACGACGAAGCCAGGGGATGGTTCTGCTAAAGGGGGTGAGTCCAGTGAACCTTGACGCTATGAAGCCTTGGCTAAAGAGGTACCCCGACAATGAGAGGGCGAAGCTGTTATTGACGGGGACGGATTTAGGATTCCTTTATCCCCAGGGATGGGTGTTTTGATGGCTAATAATCTGCGTTCGGTGCGGGATCATCCAGAAGTGGTACGAGACAAGTTGCTGAAGGAAGTTTTGTTGGGTAGAATGTTAGGCCCCTTTTCTGATGTTCCTATTTCCAATTTGCGTGTCTCCCCGCTGAGGGTTGTCCCCAAGAAGGAGGCGGGCAAATTTCGGCTTATACATCATTTATCTTATCCGAAGGGTTCTTCGGTAAATGATGATATTGATGAGTCTTTGACGCGGGTTTCCTATACGTCATTTGATGAGGCGGTTCGTTTGGTTAGGACGGCGGGGCAAGGGGAGCTTATGGCTAAGGTGGATGTGGAGTCTGCATTTCGCCTTTTGCCGGTGCACCCAGAATCCATGCACTTGTTGGGGTGCTCGTTTGATGGCCTTTTTTATATTGATAGGTGCCTTCCTATGGGGTGCTCTATTTCTTGTGCCTATTTCGAAGCCTTCAGCACGTTTTTGAAGTGGGTGGTCCGTGAACGAGCCGGCTCTAAAGCAGTTATTCATTATTTGGATGACTTCTTTTGTGTGGGCCCTGCGGCTCGGCCGTCGTGTGCAATATTGTTATGGGCAGTGATGGATGTTTTTGTTGACTTTGGGGTTCCGTTGGCATTTGAAACAACAGAAGGACCAACCACAACGATCTGTTTTTTGGGAATTGAAATTGATTCCCAGGCAATGGAATGTAGGTTGCCAGAGGCAAAACTTATTGATCTGCGGGCAACGGTGCAGGAGGCTCTGGTGAGAACAAAAATCACCCTGCGGCTCCTTCAATCTTTATTGGGGAAACTCAATTTTGCCTGTAGAATTATGCCCATGGGCCGTGTTTTTTGTAGGCGCTTAGCACAAGCAACTGCTGGTGTTAGATGTCCCCACCATTTTATTCGCCTTGGCAAGGAGCATAAGGCGGATTTGAGGGTTTGGGATTCCTTTTTGGTAGAATATAACGGCAGATCATTATGGATTGCAGAGGGAGTTTCGAATGTGGAGATACAATTGTGTACTGATGCTTAAGGTTCTATCGGTTTCGGGGCGTATTGTCAGGGAAAATGGTGTGTTGGTACTTGGCCACTAGAGTAAAGGGAGTGTGGTTTGACGGGTAATCTTTGTTTTCTGAAGTTGTTTCCCATTCTTGTTGCGGTGGAAATTTGGGGACCGCTTTTGTCCAATCGATCAGTGGTTTTTCACTGTGATAACAAGGCGGTCGTGTGCGCTATTAATAGTTTGTCCGCCAATTCCCACCCGGTGATCACAGTGCTACGGCTGGAGGATTCGTGGTGTAGTCAAGGGAGTCCTTTTAGTGCCTTAAAGGGGATGTTTTGTTTTTTGTTATCTCTTATGGAGAGTGGATCTTCAGCTTCCTCTGTTGTTAAGTCGGTAGCGGCAGTTTCCTTTTTCTTTAAGTTAATTGGTTGTACGAATGTTACTAAGCATTTTTTGATACGGCGGGCTCTGCAGGGTTTTCAAAAAGGGCATGTCGGGCAGGATAAGCGTGGGCCCGTGTCTTTTGCAATGTTGGAGGGACGTTTTCTCAGTTGCACAGGATATCCCATTCAGATTATGAGAGGTTGTTGTTTCAATTGGCTTTCTCTTGGGCTTTCTATGGGGCTTTTAGGGTTGGCAAATTGGTTAGTCCCTCAAAACGGGTGCAGGGCGGTATTCAAGTAACCGATGTGTTTTTTCCAGGATAGTGTGTTGAAAATAATGTTGTATCATTCAAAAACTGACAGGAATGGAAAAGGTTTTGAGATTTGTTTGACTAAAATTCATGAGGGGGAATCGTGCCCAGTGGGGTGTTTTCTGCATTTCATGGCTGTGTGTCCTCAGGGATTTTCCTCTTTGCTCGTGCATGCGGATGGTTCAGCGTTGTCCAGATATCAATTTATTGCTGTCTTTAAGAAATGCGTACAAGGGTTGGGCCTTTCACATCTGGATTACAGCTCTCATTCTTTTAGGATTGGAGCTGCTACTGAGGTTTCTCGTTTTGGGCTCGACACTGCTTCAGTTAAGAGGATTGGCCGCTGGGAGTCCAGCCGCTTTCGTTCCTATGTTAGGCTGCATTTGCTGGAATGTTGATTTGTTTATCTTGGGTTTATTTCGGGGGGGGGGGGGAATGTCATTCTTGTTCTGTGTGACTAATTTTCTGTTGCTTTCAGGGTCTGCAAAATGTGTGGTTTGGCTTCTTCGCCATTCCTATATTTACTGGGCTGAAAGGCGTGCCCGTGTGAGTCCAAATGGTAGGTATTTGGGTTTAGATCCGGTTGAGGTGGAGGTACACTGGTTCGGAGTTCGTGGCCTGACCTGGGATCAGGTAAGGCCTTTGTTTCAGGATGCGGTTAGGTCCTGGGGTCTACCTGATATCTTGATAATTCATGCAGGGGGTAATGACATCGGGAGTTATCCCATGCGGAACAACATTAAGAGGGACTTCTTATGTTTTGTAGACACCCATCCTGGGCTTTTGATTATCTGGTCCGAAACTGTACAGCGGGTAAAATGGCGCAATGCGCAGTCAGTGTCGGCGCTGAATGGGACCAGAGTTAAGATTAATAAGACAGTGGGCAAGTTTGTTCGCCTAAATGGTGGGTTGGTAGTTCATCACCGACTATTGGAGGATCGGGGCGCGTACATTGGAAAGGATGGGGTTCACTTAACGGATGTGGGCCTGGATATTTTTAATTTTGGCCTCCAAGAAGGCCTGGAGTTGGGTTTTCAAGTGTGGCGGCGCATGAAAATTTAAGGAGTCAAGTTTTCATGCTGTGGCGGGTTCTTGGCAACGCTATTTATGTTTTTATATATTGCTGTCTTTGACACAATATATTGGTTTTACTTTAAAGCTATGGATTTTGGCTTCTCTAAGGGGCGGACCCTGGGAAGTGTGGTGCTTTAGCATACCCGTGGTGACGCCACTGTAGCTTATATGGTCACGGCTAGTGGTTTAAGGGTATTGCTTTATTTATGTTTTGGAGGTTGTCAAGGCCTTAGCCACATAATGTTAATATGTTAATTATGTTTATGATATGTTTATACTTGTTTTTTATATATTCTCAGGTTCTGTAAAAGAAATCATCTAATAAAGCTGTGACAAGCACCTTCCAATTTTAATTGTGTTGTTGTATATTTATTAGATAGGAGGGTGTTTGTGTGGCCCCTTGTCGCCCTTGTACCGTCATGTGGTGACAGAGCCTCTTTAAGCGTTCACGGTTATGGCTCATTTTTTTTGTCAGCGCTTCCCTGAAAAGGGCGCTGTACTCTTTGATTGCTTAGATAATATAGAATATTTAGTGCACACAAGCTGCATGGAGGTGCAGCTTGGTGGTGCTATGATGAGAAATTCAGGTGTCGTTTGTCATTATGTCCGGAGATTGGCTGGGCATCCAAGGCAATCAGTGTTTGGAATCAGCTCATCCTGTATCAGCGACATCCTCAATCCTCTCTAGAAGGAGTCATTTCCTCTGGATCGTATCCTTGGGCATTGGCTAGAGTGCCCAAACAGGAGTCTCCATGCAGATGATTGCTGTGATAGAGACAGCGTTGAATATATCAGGTGGAAGTTGCCTGGGGCCTCCCTACGATTGAATTGCTGAGGCGGTGGGTGGAAGTTGTCTGGACCTCCCCATAAAAGCGATAAGGGATGTTGAAGGGTAAGAAAGAGGAAAAGCCCCGATTTGAAGTAGATGTTAGTACTGTATCAGTGAGGAGCCCAAGCTCCGTCCAAAGGTAGGCAAGCTGGTGAGCCTGCATTGCCTGAAATTGTGGCCATTTTGTATAGATTCTAGCCTACTAAAAAGATTTGCATCAAATCTGGTATTCTTGTCATCATTTCATGACTAACTCTGCGAGCACTTAACTGATACCCGCTCCTAAACTTTTTGGCATAGTTGGCAGGATAGTCACAGCCCAGGAAAGATGGCATGCCGTATGGAGTGCCCAAGGAGTGAGCGGAGGGCACGGCAGGAAGGTTTACATGATGAATTTGACAGAGAGTATAGTCGGAGTTCCATTGGAGGGTAAGCTAGTGCCGGAGTTGCAGTCATGAGTACGCTCTTGCCAAGTGCACCTTTGGCTGCATTTCAGTAACTGTAATGAGCCACAAGGAAGCGTTCAAGAGGCGGGTAGAGAGGAGTCTCCCAGCAAGAGAAAGACAAGAGGCTGTGCATGAGACTGAGACAAAGAAGGGAGTCCTGGGACCTTGAGTATGAGACTGCAATTGTTAAGTATGTGCCTCGCCTGTGAGAGACTGTAACCACTAAGCTTTGAACCTGAGGCCCAAGTAATTTTGAAGAGGGCCTGAACTGAGTCTAACATGGCCTTCAGAGACTGTCGGAAGAAGGCCCAATTTGTGTGAAAGGAATCTGTGTTTTTGTTTCAGTTATTTTAGTTGCTTATTTTTCCTGGTGCCGCGAATGGCACCGAATAAGGCAAGGGGGCAATGAAAGGTATGGAAGGGAGTCTCCCCTATTCGCGAGAAGAGCCGTATGGAGTAATGTAGAGATTGATTTTGCTTTCTCTTTCAATTCTTTTGTGTTATGCATGTTTAACACTGTATTTCCTTTATAGGTCCAGGACTAGAGGAGATGAGCGGTCACTATATGCATATATACTTCCATTGCGATGCTGCCTCCTAGTGGCCAGGAAGCATTTTTATGTGTTGTTTTAGTAACAGGACCTGTGCTTACATGTTCTGAGCTGTGCAGATGCTCACGTCAGCAAAGCTCAATGCTATGTAACACTGTTCAGACAATGGTGGCTGACCCTGTTTATTGCAGGCACCGGGAATACCGGCTCGGGCACTGTCTTTAATATTTACTTTAGTGTGCATAAACAGTGTAGTATGGGCAAGTAATCAGTGTCGGAACATTGAATAACTCACAAAAGGCTGTTTTTAAATTTGATAAAAGGCGACTGTTCCCACCTAATGGGTTCAGGTGCAAGGGCTGCGACCCATAAATCAGCAACTATTGTGCCAACAGGGCTGAGTAGGCCCTGAAGCCAGAGAAGGGCCCATTGCTGTGGCGGTGCAGTGCAGGAACCTCCCCACAGATGATTGCTGTGAAAGAGGCAGCATTGGATGTAACAAGTGGAAGTTGCGTGAAGCCTCCCTGTTATTTAGTTGCTGAGACGATGGGTTACCCCTGTATCAGGGAAAAGTCCGAGCTCTGTCCCAAGGAAACCAAGCTGGTAAAACCCAATTTCCTGCATTGCATGAAATTGCCGCCACTTTGTGTAATACTTTAAGTGACTGTGCCTCTCTGCTAAGAACAGTTTTTTGTATTTCCTTTTGGTCGTTTTGCAAACATTACCGGCCTACTAAAAGAAACCTGCATCAAACCAGGGTTTCTTGTCATCATACTGCCAGTAACAATGCAAGGTCAAATACATTAGAAAAATGGACAAAAGTAGATGGTCCAGCGTAGTCAAGTTTAAAACAGAGCGTAGTTCCAAAGTGCCTACGCGTTTCAGACGTATACCACGTCCTTCCTAAAAGCTATCCAGCACAGTGGAGCTGTCCAGCAAAAGTGGTGCTGAAACAGAGAGCCGGTGATAGAACATCACTGCTCTAATAGTAAGTTGTGTACTTACAGCATTGTTTGATAGATAGTTATCAATGATAGGATGAGGATAACAACGATCCAATTTTATCCTTGAGTAGTGGATAGAGTATTAATGCTTATTTTTGTTTATTAGGCTGTCGGATATGAACCTCTGCAATACTCAAATCGAGATATTAAAACATAAATAGACGCTAAAAAATACATCATTTAAACAGTTTAATACAATACATATACATGAACTGGAAAAAAGGGAATTATATACTGGTCTTTAAGGGTAATTGGTGTTGAAAAAAATCTTTGTATAATAAACCGCCATTTGATTAATAAGGAATGTGATGGTGGAGGGACCCGTTGGTACGGACAGTTAGGTGTCATCTGTAAAGGCTGTGAACATTGACAGGTATTATTAATTATTAGACCATATTAAATTCTGCCGATAATTTCATAGATTCTTTTACTAATAATTGAACAATAATTCTGGTCCTGAGAGGGTTAATCTAAGACTGAATAGCTATTAAAAATTATATTAAAAATAAAAGGGGAGTCCTGACTACAAAACAGAGGGTAAAGAACAGAGATGTTCCTCACCTCTGTACCTGAGATATGGTTGTGTTATACTAGATATTGTCTATAGAAGATATACATGTTAAAAACACATATATTCTGATGTACCAGGAAGATACTATCACACCTCTGCGCGTCTAGAACTCATATCTAGCCTGAGTGTTATCAGTAATTAATATAAATATTAATTACCTGTCTTGTGATTCCTTTCTTGCTGCTGACAGGATTATATGTCATGTTCCTTCTTCTCACTGGGATCAGTCATCTGTAAAGAATCAAAGATGTGATAATATGTTCCTGATACATGTTATAGACACCTATATGTATAACACACTAGGGCCATAATTACTTATCTCAGATATAATGTACAAATAGAAAATAAAGAAAAAGACGACACTAAGGACCTGTTCACATCACCGCTGCCCTTCCGTTGAGGGATTCCGTCGGAGGTTTCCGTCGGGTTAACCCGTCAAAAATGAAACAAAATAACATGTCCCCCCTTGCCTGTGCTGTATGGCAAAACCCCATTTTATGGTCAAAAGTAGCATAACAAGTGTATTCTATTGTAAGGCCCCTTGGGTGCCTGGAATTATGGAGCTTATGGGTATATTGTTTATATAGTTTAAATTAACGGTTAATATCAATGTCATCTTAAATGGTTAACACAGTTATTTTTTCTGAGTCGTTATAAAGGGTTACCAGTGCCTAGTAGGCAACAGTTCTCAAAAAAGATTGAGGATTGTTACCACACAGGGTCCTCAGTGGTGGAGTGGATGCAACGGCGTGGAAATCCACTTTTTAAGGGATGGCTGGAGTCTGGCAGCTGGTGTCCATTTTCCCAAAGCAAAGGAGCTGAAGAGCCCTTTCCAAAAGCTTATGGACTGTTATTGTTGTCCCATGCTTTTTAGAGGGATGAGTTATCCTCTAAAAATAGTTCCTCCACCCCCCCTTTTCCTGCATGTGGCATGGCCAGAAGTTCCCAGCTTGCAGTAAAGTGGTCCGGGGATGTGGGACAGCGCTGGTGTAGAGGAAAGAGGAGTCAGTCCTTACATTGCACCCTCATCTAACAGGTCCATGAGGCAGGGTTCTGCTCTGCCCATGAGGAAGCAGTAGGGGCATGGATGGCTCGAGGTGTGGTGGGAGTATCAGAGATAATATTTTCTGTTTTATTGAATAACTAACTACAATTGTTTGTTTTTGATTTCACACATAAATTATGTCATTGTAAAGATCAAATGTATTTGTCAGGAAAAAGTCATTTTTGTTTCAGGCTGTTGTACATTACAGGGGGTTAAACTAGTGTTATGTTGAGATGTAGTTTTGAACTCTGCTACATTACTTTTGCAGAGTCCACAAAGGGGGGAATGGTGAAGGTTCTGATCAGGTACAATTTTGGTTTGTTTTGAGTTAATTAATTTGGTTTCAGGAGATCTAAAAATGTGTAAGAGACCCCAATGAGTAATCCAGATTAAATGTGTATGAGATTAACCTAAATTTTGAGGTATTTCTGTGTAGATGGTTCCAGATCTTTCCAGAACAGTAAATATGGCACTGGGTAAGCTGTGCTATAGTCTCCACCCAATATGAGGTATTGTGTAAGAGACCATCCCCCTCCAGCAAAGTTACACAGGAGGCAGAGGTGACGTTACTCACACGAGTCTTTATGTATTTAGATGAGGGAGAAGGCAGAACAAAAATTGTCTGGACATTGTTAATTTGATGTAAAGTTTTTAGGAATGTTTTATTTTTATTTGTTTTTGTATTAATCAAGTATTTGCAGAACCTAATAAAAGTGAGATTCTCAAAGTATTCTGTATTATCAGATGAGTGTGGAGAAGTGTATAACATTTGGTTTTATTTTAGAGGATGAAGACGCCACCCCTTTGAGATGTTCTATCTATATGTGACATGGGTTTTTAATGTAAATTTGTAATAAAGAGATATTTTATTATACAATATGTACAAGATAGGATACGAGGCACCAGGTAAATCATCCAGAAACCACTCTCACCTTCTTGTTCATCTCAAGGAGCGGAGCTGGAGGTGCTCGCTGAGGCTTGTAACCTGGCAAAAGGTAAGATGGCCGACATATACACTGACTCTAGGTACGCTTTTGGCATCGCCCACAATTATGGGCCCATTGGTAGTAGGAACTTTATTGGATCATCGGGTAAGCCAATTGAGAGAGCGAGAGAGGACAGAACTGACAACAAGGATATGTGCAGCCAGGTATCAGTAAATTGGCTTGTCCCTGGATACAATAATGCCACCACTAGGTTTGTAGCAGCCGGCATGATGTGTGCACGGCATGACATAGGTAAAACAGCAAAGGTACCTGTGAAAAGTGCAGCCCGGCCAGATTACCCGTCCCAGCGACTGCAGAACATACAACTACCCGAGGTAGAAGTGTATGACAATGTGCTCGTGTGTGTAGATCTGTTCTCAGGGGGGCCTGAAGCCCGGCCGGTGTCTTCCCCACTGCAGACGTTGTGTGTAAGTGACAGGGGAACAGTGTTATCCCAAGTATTGACCTGATGTTTGTACAATGATAAGATGTTAGCAGTTCTCTAGACGTTGTCCCAAAGTTAGTTTGTTTAATAACTGTATTTTAAGAAGTGTTGTGGGAATATTAAATTCTGAAGTAAATGTTTATGTACAGTTCTAGACCAGCCTTAGCATTGGACTATTAGAGTCATGCGTCAGATAAAAGGTACAGAAGCGGAATATTCCCATTAGAACACATTTTTATTTGTTTATTTTTATTTTTGTGCTGAAAGAAAAATTTTAGAGCAGAGAATTCTGTGCAGTGTATATGTGTAAGTATAGATATGTATATAAAGAAGAAGAATCAGTTTGTAGGTATCAGTTTTAGTTACTGACCAGTGTGAACGTTTAACATAAATCTGTCATTATTAATGTTTTTCTTCAAGTTAATTATCTGATTAAGATCAATTACTGATTAGGCTATGAAAAGCTTGTTCTCCACAGGAAGAGTCCAACTGGGAGCGGAAGGCGTGAGAACCAGATTCTGACAGAATGTGGACGGATAAAGGAAGGTAAACCGGTAACACCCAAGGCACTCTTGATGGCACTTGCATTGATGGTGTATGACCTCACATATGCCCCAAGACTGCAAGGATCGATTTGGTAAGATCTAATTGGTATGTCCCAGGTTTTACAGCTGTCGCTGCTAAATTCAGTTAGAGCTGTTTGATTTGCCTACAGAACAGTCCTGGCAGACCGGTGCCAACCTTATCATACCCGCCTCCCATGAAGAGAACCGACCTTGAGAGGCCTTCCCAGGTAGAACAAACCAGATTAGAGTAAGAAAAATTGGTTTGAGACACTTGTCAAATAAACATGTGGGATCTGTGTATGTTTCTGTGAGGTGGAGATGTTCTAGGCAATCAGCTGAGATCAAGGTACAAATCCTGCTGAAAGAGTATCACCAAGTGCAAATGATTTACCCAATAATTACACATCTTCTAGGTGCCACTGTCCATTGTAACAGAGAAGTTTTTCCTTTTATATCTATCTATATATATATATATATATATATATATATATATATATATATATATATATATATATATATATATATATATATATATATATACATATATATATATAAAGGTGTTTGATGTAATTTAAGGGCCTGACATTATTGTATGTACTTAGAACAACGTTTATAGTGTATGCGGATGATGTTATCACCAGATTAGTATTTATTTTAACAATTGACAAAGAGTTGGGGGTCCCCAGCAAGTGCCAGTAAATATGAACTAAAAGACTTTTAACACGATGAAACTCCATCACTGAGATGCGGCAGGCGCAGCTTGAGCCACTACAACGCGTTTATCATGAACTGATGGCAGTGTCACAATTCTAAGCGGCCACCCAGACAAGTAACTTGCCAGAGGAAGAGTACAGATGCGGAGGGTTTGATAGTCACAATACAACTCCACTAATCCGCCTACGTGGGATCTCACCCCAGGCTCACAGCATGAGGTGCTATGTACAGCCTGATGACGTAAACTAAAGGAGACGGTGTCGGACAGATGAGAAGGACCAAACCGAGTCTTGATGACATCAGCAAAGATTAAAGTAAAGACCAAAGACCCGAGTGAATCCGTCAGCAGGATCAAGTGTTTTGATAAGTAAGTGGCTAGGAGGGGGTAATAATAACTCCCCCACTGGACACCAACGTAGTCTGACTCCACAATTGTGTGGGTTACCCTGAGGGTGACAGTCAGTGAAGAGCAGAAGACAGGAGAAGAAGAAGACGATGGTGTACAGGACTGGCAATGAACTGATGGGACCCGAAACCTGAGGGTGATAACATTATGATTATTAGTTGAGGCCCTATTGTTTATAATGTATGAGGTTTATAATTATAATGTGTGTAAATATGCCACGGTGCTGCAAATTACAATCTGAGGAGTTTTATGTGGAGGTGTGAGGTGAAGGTCACTGTGCTGCCCATGACCTGTTATATCTGCAGGGGTAAAAGTCCCATTAGGACAGTAAGTGACAGTGCGACAGTTGTTACCATTAATAAAATGTAGACCGGATTAATTATATATATATATATATATATATATATATATATATATATATATATTACAACCAGCAGCGGTTTGTAGATTATATCAAGACAACCATCCTGTATCCAGAGGAGAATAGGGAAAGTTAGGACCACTCCGACACCTTGGAAGTCCAGGTACAAAGGGGGGTTACTCATCAGGAGTAGCTCGTCTCAAGCTGGTGAAGAAATCCAAAACCCCTACCCGCCTGGTTCGAGTGGTCAGTGCTACGTAGGTTGCTAGGCAAGACTCATGGATAGAGTAATAATATTTTTAGGGGGGACTGTCAGGGATCAATACTATGTATATTGTTTGAAAAATATTATCCTCACACATATGTATATACATTTCAGTTCTTTGTGTAATATACTGATATATATATATAACAAGTTCTTTGTTCATGTCAGACACACCTATGGAAGACACCTCCCCCTGGAATGCAAGAAGAGTGAGTCTGAGAAAAGGGTGCGGGCTTGGGCACTCCCACATCTCTGGGGAGGAGGCATGTGTCTCTTTCTGTGTTTCTTTGTTCTGAATAAAAAGTTTTCAGTCTTCCTCCTGACAGAGAGGGAAGCTGTACCAAACATCTGTGTGGTGTACTTCTCTCCAGGCATGCCTTCAGCTTTCAATTTACAGAGGTGGTTATTCGGTATGAAATACGGACCTGACAGGAGGAGCAGTCCTGTGATTATAATGTGCAGGCAGACTATGGAGGGCAGTCGGTAGCATCAGTGGTGAGACAGGTGTAGACTCCAAAGGGAGTTTATTGCCCCCTCCTTGCTGCTGGTGGGAAAGACCGTTGTCATAGGATACGGACGAAGACTGCCTCCTATTGCATCATTGGGATCTGCAGCTGACCACGGTCAAGAGACTGGTCGTCCAGCTGCTGGAACAATCTTGGAGGCACCTTGGGTGATGCCGGGATTCCTGTGAGTGGTGAGTCACCTTCATGTTTGGCTGCATAGTCAAGCACAAATGTGTTGACGGATGAGGATTTGTTCTCTGTTTTAAAGGACAACTTGGGCTTGTTTGGGTGGCAAAGGGTGGAGTATAAGCTCTGCCAGTAAAGCCAGTAGGTTAATACCCCACCTCACTACATGGTTTGTACAGATTAACCTTTTGTAGCTTATTATTCTGTGGTGTGGCTCCTCTGGGAATTTACCTGTCCACCAATATAGGGGACAAGATCCACAGACGAGAATTTGTGATATTTGGTTTCAGTGGATCACGTAATGGTGGACAAAGAGCGTATTGTGGACAAGAAGCTTAGTTTTTAGAGAGGGTCTGAGAAAAATTTCAAAGTGGTAAAGACCTGTACGATGTAACCTGTCATTTAAAACGAGATAGCCTTGCTGTAAATATCACAGAGATGCTACATAAGTGTCAGGATTGTGAATAGACATGACGTCCTGGCTGGAGGTAATGTATATTCACTTTCAGGACACTTGAGTAACGTTATAATGTGTTTATGTGGCTGCACATAGCGATATAGCTATATCACTATGTGCTGTGTAAATGAATGGGGAGAAGTGTATGACGCTGATTGGTCATTAATTGGTCAGCGCCATACACTTCTCTCCACAACGCCCACTTGGTCAAAAAGTAAAACACGCCCAGTTGTCCATTAAGAAACTCATTAGCATGAAGCTAAAATAGGTCATAACTCCTTCAAAAATGATCGTTTTTTAAAATAAAAAACACTGCTGTAATCTACATTACAGCGCCGATCATATTATGTAGACGATAGGCCACTTATAATGTGAGCCCAGAGCTGGGCAGAGGGCGGTCATGATGGGTCTGGACCTGCAAGGGGTCATTTAGAGGGGTATTTTGGTTATAGGTTGGTGGGTGGGTTTGAGTCAGGAATTGTGCTAGGGGGTTGTGAGCATTGGGGGTGGAGTTAATGGGATGTATATATAGTGGGTTAAGCAGGGAAGCCATGTTATGGCTTGAAAAATTTTGTCAAGAATAGAGGTGTGCAGCCAGTGTCAGGGTAGCTGTTTTCTGGTCAGTTTTAGGGCCTAGAGTTATGGAGGGTTTAGAGCAGTTAATTGCTAGGGTTAGGGAGCAGGCAGCTGATAAGGGGCTGGAGTGGGTCCAGGAGCAGCTAGGGGCTTTAGCAGGCTCCCCGGCGGGGCGTCCCCCCAGAGCCCGGCGTTCACGGCCTCTTGAACGCTTGAGCCCCTCTGCTTCCCCAGCCCCCCGGCGCAGACGGAGGAGTGTGACTCCCCCCTTACCTGTTTCCACGGTAGTGGTCCCTGGTGTGACAGATCCGGTGGCTGGCGACGGTGGCGTTGTTCCGGTGTCGGGGACTGGAGCCATGGCGGTGTCGGGAGCGGCGGCAGCAGTGGAGAGGCCTGGAGTGAGAGGCCGAGGTGCGGTTCGCCGGGTGTCCAGTCGGGGTCAGCGCAGCACAGTCCGTGTGCCTGAGGAGCGACGTGGAGATGGACGTTGAGGGAAGCGGTGGTGCAGCGGCGGGGAGCAGTCCCCCTCCTTTCCAGTGTGGTGGGCTCGTTCAGGGAGCCTGTCAGGAGTTCTTCTGTGGGGCCGGAGGCAAGCCAGGACTCTGCGGCTGTCACGGTGAGTGCCTTCAGCGCTGCTAGAGCGCCATCTGCTGGGTCAGGGGCCAGTGTGCATAGTACACCCGTTAGCATGGGTGATTTGGCGCCATCTAGTCGCCGTTCGGAACATTGCAGTGTCGGTGGTAGGCCGGCGCCACCTGCAGTTCAGGAAAATTATTACATTGTGGTGGCAGGCCTGCGCCACCTCCTGGCCATTTTCGTTATAGCAGCAGTAGTGGTAGGTCTGCACTGACTGCTGAATATGTACAAAATTTGCATCATCCAGCGCCTCCTGAGGGTGACGTTGGCCAGGTGGCAGGTGTTTAGTCTGTTTATTTGCCGTTCCAGGTGTCGTCAGGACGGGAGTCCGGTGTAGAAGCGGCCGATGCTTTGCGGCGGGCGCTCGGGGTGCCTAGGATGCTCGGTCAGGAGACGCCTTCGGTGGATTCAGGACGGACAGCCCCGTTAGTGTCTGGCGACGGGCAGCCTTCTGGTGAGTCACAGCGTTTACACACCATACACGTGGGCAGTAATTTTAGTAATGAGAGTAGTCTAGTGGGGCAAGTACCTGTAGGTTGCGGTTCTACGGGGGATTTGTCAGTCACGAGTGGAGTTTGGGGAAATTTGTTAGATGGGTTACGTCAGTTGTTAGCTTCAGTTGATACTTCTCGTGGGTCACAGCTAGCAGGTCCCGTTGGAGCTTGGTCAGCGCAGGGACAGTTAGATGTTGGTTCTCGTAGGGAGAGTACTGCGAGTGCTGAGGCAGGCTCTTCGTCATTTAACGCCTTAGATGCCGGGGTCCAGACGTAGAAGGTAGATGGGGCTAATAAGCCCTTGCCAGTTTCGGATATTGCAAAGGGGAGCATGTACATTTGCTTTGAAGGACCATTAGGGGCCCACTTAAAGCCAGAGCTCCGTGAAAATATTTGGAAAATGGAGAATTTGGATATTTTTACTTTATTGCCGTTGGAGCGATTTAGTGTGGAACGGTGGGAAAAGGGCAAGGAACATCGTAAGGAATAGGATGATGAGAGAAGACGGTATAGGCTGATTCCGTGCACATTTGGGAATTGGCTACAAGCTTTTTCCATCATGGCTAGCGTTATAGGGGGGAAATGCCCAGAACATTGTTCCGGTTTATTTTGTTACTTGGATTCTATTTGGGAGGCTTATAGAACGTATGAGGGTACTGCTTGGCTTAAATATGACGAGCAGTTTCGTCAGCGTATGGCGGTTCAGTCATCCCTGCGGTGGGATCATAAGGACATAAGCTTTTGGATGCACCTTATGACTATACCAAAGGGGGCTGGTCAGGGGGGTCATGTTAAAGTTGCGAGTTTGCATAACCCCTTTCAGTCCTCACCAAGCTCTGGTGAGAACAAAAATCACCCTGCGGCTCCTGCAATCTTTATTGGGGAAACTCAATTTTGCCTGTAGAATTATGCCCATGGGCCGTGTTTTTTGTAGGCGCTTAGCACAAGCAACTGCTGGTGTTAGATGTCCCCACCATTTTATTCGCCTTGGCAAGGAGCATAAGGCGGATTTGAGGGTTTGGGATTCCTTTTTGGTAGAATATAACGGCAGATCATTACGGATTGCAGAGGGAGTTTCGAATGTGGAGATGCAATTGTGTACTGATGCTTCTGCTTCTATCGGTTTCGGGGCGTATTTTCAGGGAAAATAGTTTGTTGGTACTTGGCCACTAGAGTGGAGGGAGTGTGGTTTGACGGGTAATCTTTGTTTTCTAGAGTTTTTTCCCATTCTTGTTGCGGTGGAAATTTGGGGACAGCTTTTGTCCAATCGGTCAGTGGTTTTTCACTGTGAAAACATGGTGGTCGTGTGCGCTATTAATAGTTTGTCCGCCAATTCCCCCCCGGTGATCACAGTGCTATGCCAGTTGGTCCTGCTGTGTTTGAGATGGAACATTCTATTTAGGGCTCATCATGTTCCTGGAGATTCCAATGACATTGCAGATGCTTTATCTCGATTGCAGTGGGATAGTTTCCGTTGGCTAGCTCCAGAGGCGGAGAGGGATCCGGTTTATTGCCCCGAGCACCTTTGGAGGGTGGTGTCGCTCGTCTGATATGGTGGGCGAAGCGTTCGCTGGCCCCTGCTACGTGGGATGATTATACCACGATCTGGGTGAGATTGTTCCAGCTGGAGGATTTGTGGTGTAGTCAAGGGAGTCCTTTTAGTGCCTTAGAGGGGATGTTTTGTTTTTTGTTATCTCTTTTGGAGAGTGGATCTTCAGCTTCCTCTGTTGTTAAGTCGGTAGCGGCACTTTCCTTTTTCTTTAAGTTAATTGGTTGTACGGATGTTACTCAGCATTTTTTGATACGGCGGGCTCTGCAGGGTTTTCAAAAAGGGCATGTCGGGCAGGATAAGCGTGGGCCCGTGTCTTTTGCAATGTTGGAGGGACTTTATTCTCAGTTGCACAGGATATCCTATTCAGATTATGCGAGGTTGTTGTTTCAATTGGCTTTCTCTTGGGCTTTCTATGGGGCTTTTATGGTTGGCGAATTGGTTAGTCCCTCAAAACGGGTGCAGGGCGGTATTCAAGTAACCAATGTGTTTTTTTTCAGGATAGTGTGTTGAGAATAATGTTGTATCATTCAAAAACTGACAGGAATGGAAAAGGTTTTGAGATTTGTTTGACTAAAATTCATGAGGGGGAATCGTGCCCAGTGGGGTGTTTTCTGCGTTTCATGGCTGTGTGTCCTCAGGGATTTTCCTCTTTGCTGGTGCATGCGGATGGTTCAGCGTTGTCCAGATATCAATTTATTGCTGTCTTTAAGAAGTGCGTACAAGGGTTGGGCCTTTCACATCTGGATTACATCTCTCGTTCTTTTAGGATTGGAGCTGCTACAGAGGCTTCTCGTTTTGGGCTCGACACTGCTTCAGTTAAGAGGATTGGCCGCTGGGAGTACAGCCGCTTTCGTTCCTATGTTAGGCTGCATTTGCTGGAATGTTGATTTCTTTATCTTGGGTTTATTTTGTGTGGGGGGATGTCATTCTTTTTCTGTGTGACTAATTTTCTGTTGCTTTCAGGTTCTGCCAAATGTGTGGTTTGGCTTCTTGGCCATTCCTATATTTACTGGGCTGAAAGGAGTGCCCGTGTGCGTCCGAATGGTAGGTATTTGGGTTTAGATCCGGATGAGGTGGAGGTACACTGGTTCGAAGTTCGTAGCCTGACCAGGGATCAGGTAAGGCCTTTGTTTCAGGATGCGGTTAGGTCCTGGGGTCTACCTGACATCTTGATAATTCATGTAGGGGGTAATTACATCGGGAGTTATCCCATGCGGAACCTCATTAAGAACATTAAGAGGGACTTCTTATGTTTTGTAGACACCCATCCTGGGCTTTTGATTATCTGGTCCGAAATTGTACAGCGGGTAAAATGGCGCAATGCACAGTCAGTGTCGGCGCTGAATAGGACCAGAGTTAAGATTAATAAGACAGTGGCCAAGTTTATTCGCCTAAATGGTGGGTTGTTAGTTCATCACCGACTGTTGGAGGATCCGGGCGCGTACATTGGAAAGGATGGGGTTGACTTAACGGATGTGGGCCTGGATGTTTTTAATTTTGGCCTCCAAGAAGGCCTGGAGTTGGGTTTTCAAGTGTGGCGGCGCATGAAAATTTAAGGAGTCAAGTTTTCATGCTGTGGCGGGTCCTTGGCAACGCTATTTATGTTTTTATATATTGCTGTCTTTGACACAATATATTGGTTTTATTTTAAAGCTATGGATTTGGGCTTCTCTAAGGGGCGGACCCGGGGAAGCGTGGTGCTTTAGCATACTCGTGGTGACGCCACTGTAGCTTATATGGTCACGGCTAGTGGTTTAAGGGTATTGCTTTATTTATGTTTTGGAGGTTGTCAAGGACTTAGCCACATAATGTTAATATGTGAATTATGTTTATGATATGTTTATACTTGTTTTTTATATATTCTCAGGTTCTGTAAAATAAATCATCTAATAAAACTGTGACAAGCACCTTCCAATTTTAATTGTGTCGTTGTATATTTATTAGATAGGAGGGTGTTTGTGTGGCCCCTTGTTGCCCTTGTACCGTGATGTGAGCCCAGAACTAAGCAGAGCTGGGCAGAGGGCGGTCATGACGGGTCTGGGCATGCAAGGGGTCATTTAGAGGGGTATTTTGGTTATAGGTTGGTGGGTGGGTTTGAGTCAGGAATTGTGCTAGGGGGTTGTGAGCATTGGGGGTGGAGTTAAGGGGATGTTTATATAGTGGGATAAGCAGGGAAGCCATTTTATGGCTTGAAAAATTTTGTCCCGCTTGCCCTCCCGTTAATTTTTCTTTTGAGCGGAGATGAGCGGTCACTATAAGCATATACACTTCCATTGTGATGCTGCCACCTAGTGGCCAGGAAGCATTTTTATGTGTTGTTTTAGTCACAGAACCCGTGCTTACATGTTCTGAGCTGTGCAGATGCTCACGTCAGCAAAGCTCACTGCTATGCAACACTGTTCAGACAATGGTGGCTGACCCTGTTTATTGCAGGCACCGGGAAAACCGGCTCGGGCACTGTCTTTAATATTTACTTTCGTGTGCAAGAACAGTGTAGTATGGGCAAGTAATCAGTGTCGGAACATTGAATAACTCACAAAGGGACTGTTTTTAAATTTGATAAAAGGCGACTGTTCCCACCTAATGGGTTCAGGTGCAAGGGCTGCGACCCATAAATCAGCAACTATTGTGCCAGCAGGGCTGAGTAGGCCCTGAAGCCAGAGAGGGCCCATTGCTGTGGCGGTGCAGTGCAGGAACCTCCCCACAGATGATTGCTGTGAAAGAGGCAGCAATGGATGTAACAAGTGGAAGTTGCGTGAAGCCTCCCTTTTATTTAGTTGCTGAGACGATGGGTTACACCTGTATCAGGGAAGAGTCCGAGCTCTGTCCCAAGGAAACCAAGCTGGTAAAACCCCATTTCCTGCATTGCCTGAAATTGCCGCCATTTTGTGTAATATTTTAAGTGACTGTGCCTCTCTGCTAAGAACAGTTTTTTGTATTTCCTTTTGGTCGTTTTGCAAAATTACCGGCCTACTAAAAGAAACCTGCATCAAACCTGGGTTTCTTGTCATCATACTGCCAGTAACAATGCAAGGTCAAATACGTTACTCGCCCTCACTAGCCTCCCCTCATGCCAAATTGTATGGTCAAAAGGACTATAACAATTATATTCTATTGGAAATAAAAGGTGGATTTCTGACTTTAGGGAACAGAGGGTAAAATAATAGAGATGTTCCTCACCTCTGTACCTGAGATATGGTTGTGTTATACTAGATATTGTCTATAGAAGATATACATGTTAAAAACACATATATTCTGATATACCAGGAAGATACTATCACACCTCTGCGGGTCTAGAACTCATATCTAGCCTGAGTGTTATCAGTAATTAATATAAATATTAATTACCTGTCTTGTGATTCCTTTCTTGCTGCTGACAGGATTATATGTCACGTTCCTTCTTCTCACTGGGATCAGTCATCTGTAAAGAATCAAAGGTGTGATAATATGTTCCTGATACATGTTATAGACACTTATACGTATAACACACTAGGGCCATAATTATTTATCTCAGGTATAATGTACAAATAGAAAATAAAGAAAAAGACGACACTAAGGACCTGTTCACATTACCGTTGCCCTTCCGTTGAGGGATTCCGTCTGAGGTTTCCGTCGGGTTAACCCCTCAAAAATGAAACAAAATAACATGCCCCCCCTTTCCTGTGCTGTATGGCCAAACCCCATTGTCATAGGATATGGACAAAGACTGCCTCCTATTGCATCATTGGGATCTGCAGCTGACCACGGTCAAGAGACTGGTCGTCCAGCTGCTGGAACAATCTTGGAGGCACCCTTGGGTGATGCCAGGATTCCTGTGAGTGGTGAGTCACATTCATGTTTGGCTGCGTAGTCAAGCACAAATGTGTTGACGGATGTGGATTTGTTCTCTGTTTTAAAGGACAACTTGGGCTTGTTTGGGTGGCAAAGGGTGGAGTATAAGCTCTGCCAGTAAAGCCAGTAGGTTAATACCCCGCCTGACTAGATGGTTTGTACAGATTAACCTTTTGTGGCTTATTATTCTGTGGTGTGGCTCCTCTGGGAATTTACCTGTCCACCAATATAGGGGACAAGATCCACAGACGAGAATTTGTGATATTTGGTTTCAGTAGATCACGTAATGGTGGACAAAGAGCGTATTGTGGACAAGAAGCTTAGTTTTGAGAGAGGGTCTGAGGAAAATTCCAAAGTGGTAAAGACCTGTACGATGTAACCTGTCATTTAAAACGAGATTACGCTTGCCTTGCTGTAAATATCACAGAGACGCTACATAAGGGTCAGGATTGTGAAAATAAAAAAAGTTGTGATAAAAAAAGAATTAATGTTCCATTATTAGTAAAAGAATCTATGAAATTATCGGCAGAATTTAATATGGTCTAATAATTAATAATACCTGTCAATGTTCACGGCCTTTACAGATGACACCTAACTGTCCGTACCAACGGGTCCCTCCCCCATCACATTCCTTATTAATCAAATGGCGGTTTAATATACAAAGATTTTTTTCAACACCAATTACCTTTAAAGACCAGTATATAGTTCCCTTTTTTCCAGTTCATGTATTGTCTTAAACTGTTTAAATGATGTATTTTTTAGCGTCTATTTATGTTTTAATATCTCGATGTGAGTATTGCAGAGGTTCATATCCGACAGCCTAATAAACAAAAATAAGCATTAATACTCTATCCACTACTCAAGGATAAAATTGGATCATTGTTATCCCTCATCCTATCATTGATAACTATCTATCAAACAATGCTGTAAGTACACAACTTACTATTAGAGCAGTGATGTTCTATCGCCGGCTCTCTGTTTCAGCACCACTTTTGATAGACAGCTCCACTGTGCTGGATAGCTTTTATTTATAGACTGCCGATGTTCTATAGGCGTCTCCTTAGTTCAACACTACTCTGCTGGACAGCACCACCTTGCTGTGACAGAACTAATTTTCACCTGTTGGTAACCGGATATAAACCTCGTTCTGACATATAGTTGTTAGCATTAAAGCCATGAGGAAGGACGTGGTATACATCTGAAACGCGTAGGCACTTTACCTACATTTTCACCCTTGCATTCGGGAATGATCTTGTTTTAACCATCCAAATAAAATTGGAACTACGTTCTGTCTTAAACTTGACTGCGCTGGACCATCTACTTTTGTCCATTTTTCTTCTGTCTACAACACCGTGAGCCGTCACGGTGATCCAGGAGCAGAGAGCAGTGAAAACCTGCATCAAGGTGAGCTGGAGGATCCCTCCCACAGTTTGTTTGTATAGCTATATGGCTGCATCCATCCGTGCACACCTACTGCCCGTTATATAGGGTTCACAATACAAAAGCACAATTGTATTTTGACCATATCCCGAATGTTAAAGAGTTCTATAACATACTAATATACTCACAGAGTTATTAAAGTACAACAATTTTTCTTTATATATATATATTTTTACTTCTGGCTTTAAAATACTAATTTTTAAAACTTAACTGGAATTTTGGTTATATATATATATACAGTATAAAACAAGTAATAACCATGTCTCAAGATACACGATGTTCCAGAGTGGAAATGGCCGCCCAAGTGTTTGGCAATTATGATACTCCAGAAGGAGGTGATCGTGCATTACAGGAAATGTTCCGTGATCTAGAGAAACTATCAGTACAGGAGGCTAAGATATGGTGGGACCTGACGACTTTACGTAATTATATTACAAACAAATTATCCCAAGGGGTCTACATTTAAGAAAAAGTCCTACTTTTACCTACTCCGAAGAATTCAGCACACAATGGAATTTTATATTAACAGAATGTTCTATAAAACTAATGGAACTAATTACCAGACAAGAGGAGGCCAAATTGACAGAAATTGGAAACTGACAATTCCGCTCTAAAAGAACAAATTAATGCTTCCTCCAGCTTACCCGACTTCACTATACTGGAACAACGTACTTCTCTACACTTGGAAAAATGTAATAAATCCATAGCTGAAACTAAGAAAAATAAATTCCAACGAGACCTCAGGGACTATGCAAACAAGGAGGTGTATGATTGGAATAAAAGTGACAAAGTACACAACAAAATCAGACCCATCTTAAAAAATCGCAGACAAGAGAGAAGATCCGGCAGCAGTCTGAACAGAGTCAGTTTTAGCTCCTCTGAACCTGATTCAATCGAAGGAATAAATGAAGCCTCAGATAGTGATAACTCTAGGAACCTATATTCCCAAGGATACCAATCAGTCAGCAAGTCAAGGAAGTCAAAAAATGGGGAAGGAGAGGCGGTAGGAAACATCACCCAAACAGACCAGGAACAAAACCGCCGCCTACGGAACCGCAGGAACCCACACCCAGCATTAATGTGATCAACCTTTCCTCATCCGAACTAACTCCAGCACAAGTCAAGGTTCTTTCGTTGGGCCTCAATTTTGCCCCTAATCGTACGTTCGATACTTTCAACACACTTCTGGACATTAATCGATTTGTAAGGAATTTAACAGTAAAGAGGCATTTCTACAACACGCTCCCAAATGACAACAGACTCTGAAGATTATAATCTCAAAGAACCCAATACAAATATCCACGACCTTAGATTACTATCATTTGAGGAACATAGGGCAATCCAATGCTTAGAGAGTCTGAACCCAGAACTTTCTACAAGAAATATTCATTTTTCCCCAGACTTTGTCACAAAAAATCCAAGCTTCTATGCTCTGGCATCCAGGATAGACTCTATGGACAGATTTCAATGGGCAATTGAAAAGGATCTCCAGCAACTATCCGAAAATTCGAAGTATTGTAATAAGAATTTTAATATCTCTGAAAAGCTAAATATGGCAAAAAAATCTCTAAAAAATAATGATATCATTATTAAGATGTCGGATAAAGGGGGCAGTATTACTGTGTTAGATAGGGAAATGTATGAGACCCAAATTTTGAAACTCCTAGCAGATACAGACACATAGAAAAAACTAACGTGCAATCCAACATCTATGTTCCAAAAAAAGCTCAACAAACTGATAAACGATGGTTTAGGTAGTGACGTATTAACAAGTAAACAAGCAGAATATATTATGGTCCAATGTCCCACAATTCCAATCATGCACGCATTGACCAAGACACATAAAGGCATAAACCCCCCACCTATGCGCCCCATAGTGTCAGGGATAGGATCATTCAGAGAAAAACTCTCTGAATGGCTAGACTCGTTGTTACAACCTCTTGCATTAAGAACCTCGGCCATTTACGTGACACCAGAGATGTTTTATGCTCATTTCACAAAAAAAGATGGGAAAATAAATTTACATGGCTGAGCTGTGATGTGACCTCACTTTATACCAGCATTCCACACGAAATAGCCCATAGGGCACTAGAATATCATCTTTTTAAACACAGCACTTACAGCTATGAGCTACAATCATATATACTTGAGGTCCTTGTCTTCCTGATGACACACAATTTCTTCCAGTTCGATGGGTTGTTTTACCTATAACTTAAGTGAGTATCAATGGGAGCTAAATTCTCCCCTTCTTTGGCAAATCTTGGGATGGCGTTGTGGGAGGAACTTTTCATTTTTTCTAGTGATAATCCTTTTGGCAGATCTATTAACTGGTATGCAAGGTATATAGACGACCTGCTATTTATATGGGAAGGCAATATGTCAGATATCCCAAATTTCATCAATTATCTTAATGACAACCAACTCAACTTGAAATTCACCTATTCTTCACAAAAAGATACTATCCAGTTTCTGGACCTAGAACTCAAAGGACATGCAGGGGAAATAATCAATACTAAAACATACCGTAAGCCAATTTCAGGGAACACTATCTTGCATGCAACAAGCGGTCACCCTAGACAAACCATCTCATCAATCCCAGTGGGAGAAATGTACAGAGCAAAAAGAAATTGTAGTAATGACCCCAATTACCGGGTGGAACAACAGCAAATTTGTAGAAGACTACGCAAAAGAGGGTATGCAGAATGGACCCTCAAAAGAGCAACCTCCATTGTAGAAAAAAAGCCCCGAGATCTACTTCTAGAGCCAAAACCTAATAATAAAAATACTGGTCTAAATGTACCTACTTTGGTGTTACAACACAGTAGTCAGTTTAATGAAATAAAGAAAATCGTCCATAAAAATGTAGCCATCCTAATGGAAGACGAGGCCCTGTCAGATATTTTGAAAGATGGTTGCCGTGTTGTATACAGAAAAGCTCCTTCCTTAGGTTATCTATTGTCTCCTTCTATATTTTCCTCAAACACTCCCAAACTGACATGGCTTCAATATACGGGTTTCTTTAAATGCGGCTCGCATCCATGCAAAATCTGTTCATATGCTAAGCCTACTAAGAACTTCAGAGATTCAGATAACAATACAAATTTTTCAATTCAAACTTATTATTAATTGCAACAGTGAGGCAGTAATATACATTGTGGAGTGCATCAAATGCAATCTAATGTATGTAGGTTTCACCAGCCGCAAATTTAAAGCTAGGATACTAGAACATTTGGGCTATATAAGAAATCCTAACCTCACTAACATCTCTAATGTTGCAAAACATTTCATAACCTTCCATAATAGATCAATTATAAGTCTGAGATGTTATGCCATAGAAAAAGTCAAAACTCCAACCAGAGGGGGGAACATTAAACATAAAATCTTATCACGAGAAGCATACTGAATATTTACACTAAAAAACAGGTTTCCTAAAGGTCTGAACCTAAAAAAAGAATTAATGTTCCATTATTAGTAAAAGAATCTATGAAATTATCGGCAGAATTTAATATGGTCTAATAATTAATAATACCTGTCAATGCTCACGGCCTTTACAGATGACACCTAACTGTCCATACCAATGGGTCCCTCCCCCATCACATTCCTTGTTAATCAAATGCCGGTTTAGTATACAAAGATTTTTTTCAACACCAATTACCCTTAAAGACCAGTATATAATTCCCTATTTTCTAGTTTATGTATTCATGTATTGTCTTAAACTGTTTAAATGTTGTATTTTTTAGCGTCTATTTATGTTTTAATATCTCGATGTGAGTATTGCAGAGGTTCATATCCGACAGCCTAATAAACAAAAATAAGCATTAATAATCTATCCACTACTCAAGGACAAAATTGGATCATTGTTATCCCTCATCCTATCATTGATAACTATCTATCAAACAATTCTGTACGTACACAACTTACTATTAGAGCAGTGATGTTCTATCATCGGCTCTCTGTTTCAGCACCACTTTTGCTGGACAGCTCCACTGTGCTGGATAGCTTTTATTTATAGACTGCCGATGTTCTATAGGCGTCTCCTTAGTTCAACACTACTCTGCTGGACAGCACCACCTTGCTGTGACAGCACTAATTTTCACCTGTTGGCAACCGGATATAAACCTCATTCTAACATATAGTTGTTAGCATTAAAGCCATGAGGAAGGACGTGGTATACGTCTGAAACGCGTAGGCACTTTACCTACATTTTCACCCTTGCATTCGGGAATGATCTTGTTTTAACCATCCAAATAAAATTGGAACTACGTTCTGTTTTAAACTTGACTGCGCTGGACCATCTACTTTTGTCCATTATTCTTCTGTCTACAACACCGTGAGCCGTCACGGAGATCCAGGCGCAGAGCGCAGTGAAAACCTGCATCAAGGTGAGCTGGAGGATCCCTCCCACAGTTTGTTTGTCAAATACATTACTCGCCCTCACTAGCCTCCCCTCATGCCAAATTTTATGGTCAAAAGGACCATAACAATTTTATTCTATTGGAAATAAAAGGTGGATTTCTGACTTTAGAGAACAGAGGGTAAAATAATAGATATGTTCCTCACCTCTATACCTGAGATATGGTACAATTTGTCCCGTAAAAATTAAGCCCTCATATGGCTGTGTCAACGAAAAAATAAAAGAGTTATGACTTTTGGAAGGCGGGGAAGAAAAAAACAAAAACATAAAAATGAAACTTAGCCTGGTCCTGAAAGGGTTAATCTAAGACTAAATAGCTATTAAAAATTATATTAAAAATAAAAGGGGAGTCCTGACTACAAAACAGAGGGTAAAGAACAGAGATGTTCCTCACCTCTGTACCTGAGATATGGTTGTGTTATACTAGATATTGTCTATAGAAGATATACATGTTAAAAACACATATATTCTGATGTATCAGGAAGATACTATCACACCTCTGCCGGTCTAGAACTCATATCTAGCCTGAGTGTTAGCAGTAATTAATATAAATATTAATTACCTGTCTTGTGATTCCTTTCTTGCTGCTGACTGGATTATATGTCACGTTCCTTCTTCTCACTGGGATCAGTCATCTGTAAAGAATCAAAGGTGTGATAATATGTTCCTGATACATGTTATAGACACTTATATGTATAACACACTAGGGCCATAATTATTTATCTCAGGTATAATGTACAAATAGAAAATAAAGAAAAAGACGACACTAAGGACCTGTTCACATCACCGTTGCCGTTCCGTTGAGGGATTCTGTCTGAGGTTTCTGTCGGGTTAACCCCTCAAAAATGAAACAAAATAACATGCCCCCAATTTCCTCTGCTGTATGACAAAACCCCGTTGTCATAGGATACGGACGAAGACTGCATCCTATTGCATCATTGGGATCTGCAGCTGACCACGGTCAAGAGACTGGTCGTCCAGCTGCTGGAACAATCTTGGAGGCACCCTTGGGTGATGCCAGGATTCCTGTGAGTGGTGAGTCACCTTCATGTTTGGCTGCGTAGTCAAGCACAAATGTGTTGACGGATGAGGATTTGTTCTCTGTTTTAAAGGACAACTTGGGCTTGTTTGGGTGGAAAAGGGTGGAGTATAAGCTCTGCCAGTAAAGCCAGTAGGTAAATACCCCGCCTGACTAGATGGTTTGTACAGATTAACCTTTTGTCGCTTATTACTCTGTGGAGTGGCTCCTCTGGGAATTTACCTGTCCACCAATATAGGGGACAAGATCCACAGACGAGAATTTGTGATATTTGGTTTCAGTGGATCACGTAATGGTGGACAAAGAGCGTATTGTGGACAAAAAGCTTAGTTTTGAGAGAGGGTCTGAGAGAAAATTCCAAAGTGGTAAAGACCTGTCATCGTACACTTGAGTAACGTTATAGTGTGTTTATGTGACTGCACATAGCGATATAGAGTTCGGGGACGAGTGGGAGACATAAGGTAAGAGGGACTTAAATGCTGGCCGGTCCATGAATCCTTGTTCCCTCAGTAAAAGTGCCTGATTTCTGTAACAGTTGTGTGGATGTGTTTTAGGTAAAGAATGAGTTTTGATCTTGCCTCACTCATGCTAGGATTGTTGTTTTTGATTGCCATTTTTGGAGTTTTGTTACTATATTGTATTGGTCTGGGTGTGGGTGAGTTTCAGAGACCCCGGTCTGCAGTTTAAAGCTCTGGCCAGAGTAGTTTGTGGGTGACTGTAAAAAATTGATTGTAAGTGAGAATCTATCAGCACCGTCCCAGTAGACAAGGTGATGCTGGGACAAGTACGTGTTTGGGGGACTGTAGAAAATAGATAGTAAGTGAGTATCTATCAGTCTAATTCTATGCCAGTAGACAAGGTGATGCTGGGACACGTAGCGTGACCAAGATGGGGAATTTAGTGACACTGACACCCCAGAAGAAGAAACCTGGAGTTTCTCCGGTGGATATAGTAAAACAAAGAGAAGGGAGAGATGCAGTCAAAAACCTGAGGAGACCCTGATGAATGGGGTGAGGTATGTAGAACCCATAAAGGATGGTTGAAAGATAAAAAGTTTACGGAGCAAGAGAATACCTGGGAAAAAGTGTCCAAGGAAGTATAGAGAGGAGGGGTGAGGGAAATCGAATGTGGAGGAAAGTTATATTATGATGGTAATAGATGGGGATGATGACGGGAACAGAGAAAGGAATGAGGAAGTGAAAGAGAAAAAGGGATTTATCCTTTATGGAAGGGTTAAAGAAAACCATAAAAGAAGCTGTAGGAGTAGCCCACCCTGAATGGAGGAGCCTAGACCCAGGAGATCTCATGAAAGTGGCACAGGGATTAGAACAAAGTTAGAAACAACAGAGAAAGAAATATTCTGTAGCGGGAGAGGCTCCCTACTATCCCCAGAATCAGAATCAAGGGGGACAGGGCAGGGGACCCCAAAAACAGATAATTTGTTACAATTGTGATAAGCCTGGACATATTTCCAGAAATTGTAAAGCCCCAAAGAGACCTAGAGACCCCAATTGGCAGCCACAAGCTCAGTCACAGGAAGGAGCTCAAAAACAACCTCCTCTGCAGCACTTGGGCAGACATCGCCCGAATGAGGAGGATTATGGGTATCAATCATGAGAAATTGGCAATCCAGAAGCTGGCACAATAGCTGCAATCCTACCCATTAAATTAGGACCCGTCCCGTTAGTATCTTTACCCATAGAAGGGCAGAGGCCAATTCCTTTTTCTCATTGATACTGGAGCAACCACAACAGTAGTAAGTGCCAGTCAAATACCCACTCATTTTATCTCTGGTGAAACACAACCATGTGTGGGAGTAGAGGGGAAAGTAGTCCAGAACCCCCTCACAAAGCCAGTTGTCCTCTCGTTTGGTCCTCACAAATCTGTAGTCACTCGCATTGTCACTAGTGAAACCACCCCTGTAAATTTATTAGGAGCAGATTTGTTAGAGAGGCTCAGGGCCAGTATAGAATATCTAGAAAATGGGACAGTGCAGCTGACAGGACACTGGGGAGAGGAAGAATTATGTCTTATTGCTTCATGTGATCTTAACCCTTACGATGAACGGCCGTCGTCTCAAGTGTTATGTCTGTCCCCATCAGAAATGGAGACACTCCTTAGCGTGATACCAGTCAGCCTATGGGCAGCTAGTCCTACGGATGTAGGAGTTCTTCCAGTCCCACCAGTGACTGTAAGTCTCAATCCTGGCCACATACTCCTACAGAAGACACAATACCCTTTGAGCATGGCTCAGACAGAAGCCATTTCTGCTAGTGTTCAGGATTTTCTGCGGGCAGGAATCCTCACTGAAATAGTGTCCCCATGTAATACCCCATTGTACCCAGTCAAAAAGAAGACGGATAAGGGGGAACAAGCCAAATATCATATGGTATATGATCTTAGAGCTGTCAATACTGCTACCGTATTTAATACCCCAATTGTGCCAAATCCCCATACCTTGTTGGCTCAAATTCCTCACAATGCCACACATTTTACTGTAATTGATTTGGCAAATGCTTTCTTTTCTGTGCCATTATATCCTGACTGTTGGTACTTGTTTTCCTTCACTCATTTCAGCAAACGTAAAAAGTACACATGGAAGGTGCTCTCCCAAGGCGCCCAGAATTCCCCCCAGCATTTATACGGCTGCAATGGGCCTAGTTCTCGAAGATTGGGATCCTGACCCCGATGTGGTCCTTTTTCAATATGTAGATGATCTTTTATTATGTTGCCCCGGCCAGGATCAGTGTATCCAAACATCCCTGTCATTACTGCAGTTTTTGGCGACAAAAGGCTGCAAGGTTTCACGAGCGAAACTTCAGTTTTATTGTACTACAGTGATATTTTTGGGCCACTGTGTGTCATAAGGGATTAGACACCTAACACCTGAAAGGGTACAGTAGCTGAACCTTTTTCTCTCACAGGAGAGGCACTGGACAATGCAGCAGATCTTGTACTCAACCACCCTGCGACTGTTTATGCCCCCCATGATATTTCAGCAGTACTCACACTGATTCAGCTGAAACACCCGTCTACTGCTCGACATCTGAGCTTACAATGTGCTTTGCTTCTTCTTGAGCAGGTGACCACCCAGAGATGTACCACCCTGAATCCAGCTACCTCACTGCCTTTGGAGCAAGGGGGAGAAGAGACAGGTATTTGGTCTAAATTTCTTCTTTCTATGGAAGATCATGATTGCATGGCCCTTATGGCCCAGGAGACTGTGGGCTTTTCACATGTCAAGGATTCACCATTACATAACCCTGACTTTATTCTCTTTGTGCATGGTTCAAGCTACTTTGAGGATGGTGATTTCCATACAGGATATGCAGTAGTAGATACACAAGTAGTACACAAAGCCGAGGCACTACCTTCACACATGTCAGCACAGGAAGCCGAGTTGAAAGCTCTCGCAGAAGCCTGTAGGTTAGCAAAAGATAAGACAGCTAACATATATACGGACTCAAGGTATGCTTTTGGGATTGCTCATAATTACGGACCTATATGGAAACCTAGAGCGTTCCTCACGTCAGCAGGCACACCTATCAAAAACTCAGACCTGGTAAAAGTCTTAATGGAAGCCCTAATGGAACCTACCCAGAACGTTACACCCTATGATGGCCCAGGTAACTCACGGTAAGACACATCAGTCAAAAACAGCCATGAGCAAGTTGGTTAATAGACATTGGTTCCACCTGGTTTCAGCTTGATCGCCTCAAAAAACACCCAGGGATGTATGATATGCGCTCACAATAATGTGGGAAGAACTGTAAAAGTACCTCAGAAACATACCCCAAGACCTTTGTATCCTTTTCAGAGACTACAGATCGATTACATCCAATTACCAAAGGTGGGAATTTCTGAATACGGGTGGGAATTTCTGAATACGTACTTGTGTGCATTGATTTGTTTTCAGGTTGGCCAGAAGCTTTCCCAGTGGCCAAAGTGACTGCAATATTCACTGCCAAGAAAATAATGTCTGAAGTGGTATGCCGGCATGGAGTAACCGAGGTATTGAGTGTAACAGAGGTTCTCACGTTACAGGAGAAGTAATGACTCAGATCATGACAGCTTTAGGAATAGATCAAGCATTCCATACACCAGACCATCCACAAAGTAGCGGGAAGGTCTAGAGGTTAAATGGGACTCTAAAATTAAAAATCCAAAAGGCAATGGTGGAAACCATGGACCGAGTGTTTACCATTAGCCCTCTTTTTGGTGAGATACACATCCAAGAAAAGGACAGGGTTGAGTCCCAATGAAGTTTTATTTGGCACGGTTCCTAAGCTAGGATGTTATTTTCCACAGTTGCTCCAAATGCAGTATGGTAGGTTAACCGATTATGTACAATCTTTACATGGGCACCTCACTCAAATACATTCTCCAGTTCTCTTTCATTCCAGATCCATATAATTGTGAAGGCTCTCAGAGGCTTCAGCCTGGAGAGTGGGTTGTGATAAAGAGATCTCGACCCCAGATGCGAAGGTCCTTTCCAGGTGTTGCTTACCACAAGTACTTCGGTGAAACTTGAAGGAAAACCCAACTGGATTCACGCCAGCCACTGTAAAAAGATTCTACATCCCGAGGAGAAGGACATGGAGGAACTCTAAAATTATGAAATTGTTTATTTACTTACAAGTGCAATGTCTTCAATATAACGCGATCAAGATTTGATTGCCCCTAGTACATTGGGAGAAGAGACAGTCAAGGAGTTGTCTTTGTCAAAATAGACCAAGGAGTATTTACTTTAACTTATACCATGCATGTTAATATGACTTGTTGTGATTTCACCTATAGACAAACGATAGCGCAGTTGAAAGTCACTTAAGCATTGAAATTTGCTGAACTAACGCAGGTGTGTCTGAATCACTCCATACCAAGTCCCATGTTATTGAATGGGACCATACAAATATTTATATTGACACTAACAAAAAGACACATAATATAGACTTATGTCAGTTAACAGACATGGGTATGTATGTAACTAACAATCTGCTATGTATGTTCCCTGTTTAATGGAACACGTAGACAACGTATGTGCATTCACAATAATACCTAGTGAATATCTACATGTATATGTCGAAATCAGTCCACAGCATATATGTATAATAACTAAGAAACCAGAAACTCTAACACCCTTCAGTAAAACCAGTGCCTTTTCAGGATGTAAGTATAATATTACACGCATACAGTGGAACAAGCAAACCATTGTGTCTCTTCCTAATCTAGAGGAAACTATTAGTACAGTATGGGTACCAGAACCTTTACCCTACCAAAATCTTATTTTGCCCTTGAATAAACTTAGGAAAATATTACTAGAGTCTGACCAGGTGAGGAAAATGAGGACAGCGCACAGTGTGACTTTGCAAAGGGTGAAAATGGCAGCCACTATTACTGGAGATGACAGCGCACAGTGTGACTCTACAAACGGTGAAAATGGCAGCCACTAATACTGGAGGCCATTTAACACATTTGGCATCGCAACTTCAGGATGTCACTACACATCATTAGTATGACCTCTTTACAGGGTTCTCACCCACGGCCCCCACAATATTAAGTTACCTGTTTCAACCACTTGTTTCAATCACTGTTTGTGATACTAACATGTTTTAATTGTTATGCTTTTTGTAAAATAAGGACGGCTTTTAGTAAAAGGCCTCTATTATATAATGATAGATTGTTGTGAGATATAAGGTCACTGATCTATGGTGAATCAGGTGAAGAAAACCACTTCCGTAAGCCCTGCCTTCGCTGAAGGAAGTAGCCAAAGTTCCATTATGGGTAATTCAGTAACCTAATTTATCACAAAAGGTGGGATTTGTGAAGGAATAATTTCAAAATTCCATGTTTTGTATTTTGTGTCAGTGTACACTGCACAGTGTGATATTCATTTTTGTCTTTTAGTTTGCCTTGTAATAGTCTGCAGATGCTCTGCAGATTACTTAAGGTATTTCTTCTTGGCAGTAGAACAGTTTATATAAGTAACAGTTCTGGATGGTGCTCAAGGTCAGAGGGAGGAATTCTCCCTTTGCTGATTACGCTCTGAGTTATGCTCTTTGTTCTGTGTCTTATAAATATACGCTGTATATGATAATAAATTGGAGTCTTTCTTTTTGAGAACATGGTCTCAGAGTGATTTGACTCACCGAGCTCGTAAATATACCTACTTCTAATTTGGAACCAACAGAAATCAAGGCGTAGTGGTACCGTTGCGACCACATCAGAGACATCCTCAATCCTCTCTAGAAGCAGTCGTTTCCTCTGGATCGTATCCTGGGGCAGCGGCTAGAGCGCCCAAACAGGAGTCTCCACGCAGATGATTGCTGTGATAGAGACAGCATTGAATATAACAGGTGGAAGTTGCCAGGGGCCTCCCTATGATTGAGTTGCTGAGGCGGTAGGTGGAAGTTGCCTGAGCCTGTTGAAGGGTAAGAAAGAGGAAAAGCTCTGATTTAAAGTGGATGTTAGTACTGTATCAGTGAGGAGCCCAAGCTCCGTCCAAATGTAGGCAAGCTGGTGAGCCACCATTGCTTGAGTAGCCTGAAATTATCGCCATTTTGTATAACATTTAAATTGACTGTGCCTCTCTGCTGAGATGAGTTTATTGTATTCCCTGTTGGAAGTTTTGCCAAGATTCTAGCCTACTAAAAGGATTTGCATCAAATCTGGTATTCTTGTCATCATTTCATGACTAACCCTGCGAGCACTTAACTGATACCCGCTCCTAAACTTTTTGGCATAGTTGGCAGGATAGTCGCAGCCCAGGAAAGATGGCATGCCGTATGGAGTGCCCAAGGAGTGAGCAGAGGGCACGGCAGGAAGGTTTACATGATGAATTTCACAGAGAGTATAGTCGGAGTTCCATTGGAGGGTAAGCTAGTGCCGGAGTTGCAGTCATGAGTACGCTCTTGCCAAGTGCACCTTTCCCTCAAGAAAGATGACTAGATCAGCAAGAGGCTGTGGAGCCAGGAAAGGCTGCATTTCAGTAGCTGTAATGCGCCACAAGGAAGAGTTCAAGAGGCGGGTAGAGAGGAGTCTCCCAGCAAGAGAAAAACAAGAGGCTGTGCATGAGACTGAGACAAAGAAGGGAGTCCTGGGACCTTGAGTATGAGACTGCAATTGTTAAGTATGTGCCTCACCTGTGAGAGACTGTAACCACTAAGCTTTGAGCCTGAGGCCCAAGTAATTTTGAAGAGGGCCTGAACTGAGTCTAAGAGGGCCTTCAGAGACTGTCGGAAGAAGGCCCAATTTGTGTGAAAGGAATCTGTGTTTTTGTTTCAGTTATTTAAGTTGCTTATTTTTCCTGGTGCCTGGAATGGCACCAAATAAGGCAAGGGGGCAATGAAAGGTATGGAAGGGAGTCTCCCCTATTCACGAGAGGAGCCGTATGGAGTAATGTAGAGATAGATTTTGCGGTCTCTTTCAATGCTTTTGTGTTATGCATGTTTAACACTGTATTTCCTTTAGAGATCCAGGACTAGAGGAGATGAGCGGTCACTATATGCATATATACTTCCATTGCGATGCTGCCACCTAGTGGCCAGGAAGCATTTTTATGTGTTGTTTTAGTCACAGGACCCGTGCTTACATGTTCTGAGCTGTGCAGATGCTCACGTCAGCAAAGCTCACTGCTATGTAACACTGTTCAGACAATGATGGCTGACCCTGTTTATTGCAGGCACCGGGAAAACCGGCTCGGGCACTGTCTTTAATATTTACTTTAGTGTGCATAAACAGTGTAGTATGGACATGTAATCAGTGTCGGAACATTGAATAACTCACAAAGGGGCTGTTTTTAAATTTGATAAAAGGCGACTGATCCCACCTAATGGGTTCAGCTGCAAGGGCTGCGACCCATAAATCAGCAACTATTTTGCCAGCAGGGCTGAGTAGGCCAAGAAGCCAGAGAGGACCCACTGCTGTGGCGGTGAAGTGCAGGATCCTCCCCACAGATGATTGCTGTGAAAGAGGCAGCATTGGATGTAACAAGTGGAAGTTGCGTGAAGCCTCCCTGTTATTTAGTTGCTGGGACGATGGGTTACACCTGTATCAGGGAAGAGTCCGAGCTCTGTCAAAAGGAAACCAAGCTGGTAAAACCCCATTTCCTGCATTGCCTGAAATTGCCGCCATTTTGTGTAATATTTTAAGTGACTGTGCCTCTCTGCTAAGAACAGTTTTTTGTATTTCCTTTTGGTCGTTTTGCAAACATTACCGGCCTACTAAAAGAAACCTGCATCAAACCTAGGTTTCTTGTCATCATACTGCCAGTAACAATGCAAGGTCAAATACGTTACTCGCCCTCAATAGCCTCCCCTCATGCCAAATTTTATGGTCAAAAGGACCATAACAATTTTATTCTATTGGAAATAAAAGGTGGATTTCTGACTTTAGAGAACAGAGGGTAAAATAATAGTCATGTTCCTCACCTCTATACCTGAGATATGGTACAATTTGTCCCGTAAAAATTAAGCCCTCATATGGCTGTGTCAACAAAAAAATAAAAGAGTTATGACTTTTAGAAGGCGGGGAAGAAAAAAACAAAAGCATAAAAATGAAACTTAGCCTGGTCCTGAAAGGGTTAATCGAAGACTGAATAGCTATTAAAAATTATATTAAAAATAAAAGGGGAGTCCTGACTACAAAACAGAGGGTAAAGAACAGACATGTTCCTCACCTCTGTACCTGAGATATGGTTGTGTTATACTAGATATTGTCTATAGAAGATATACATGTTAAAAACACATATATTCTGATGTACCAGGAAGATACTATCACACCTCTGCGGGTCTAGAACTCATATCTAGCCTGAGTGTTATCAGTAATTAATATAAATATTAATTACCTGTCTTGTGATTCCTTTCTTGCTGCTGACAGGATTATATGTCACGTTCCTTCTTCTCACTGGGATCAGTCATCTGTAAAGAATCAAAGGTGTGATAATATGTTCCTGATACATGTTATAGACACTTATATGTATAACACACTAGGGCCATAATTATTTATCTCAGGTATAATGTACAAATAGAAAATAAAGAAAAAGACGACACTAAGGACCTGTTCACATCACCGCTGCCCTTCCGTTGAGGGATTTTGTCTGAGGTTTCCGACGGGTTAACCCCTCAAAAATGAAACAAAATAACATGCTCCCCCCCTTTCCTGTGCTGTATGGCAAAACCCCATTTTATGTTCAAAAGTAGCATAACAAGTGTATTCTATTGTAAGGCCCCTTGGGTGCCTGGAATTATGGAGCTTATGGGTATATTGTTTATATAGTTTAAATTAATGGTTATTATCAATGTCATCTTAAATGGTTAACACAATTATTTTTTATGAGTCGTTATAAAGGGTTACCTGTGCCTAGTAGGCAACAGTTCTCCAAAATAATTCAGTGGTGGAGTGGATGCAACTGCGTGGAAATCCCCTTTTTAAGGGATGGCTGGAGTCTGGCAGCTGGTGTCCATTTTCCAAAAGCAAAGGAGCTGAAAAGCCCTTTCCAAAAACTTATGTACTGTTATTGTTGTCCCATGCTTTTTAGAGGGATGTGTTATCCTCTAAAAATAGTTCCTACACCACCCCCTTCCCTGCATGTGGCATGGCCGGAAGTTCCCGGCTTGCAGTAAAGTGGTCCGGGGATGTGGGACAGCGCTGGTGTAGAGGAAGGAGGAGTCAGTCCTTACATTGCAACCTCATCTAACTGGTCCATGAGGCAGGGTTCTGCTCTACCCCTGAGGAAGCAGTAGGGGCATGGACGGCTCGAGGTGTGGTGGGAGGAGCAGTCCTGTGGTTATAATGTACAGGCAGACTATGGAGGGCAGTCGGTAGCATCAGTGGTGAGACAGGTATAGACTCCAAATGGAGTTTATTGCCCCCTCCTTAGTGCTGGTGGGAGAGACCATTGTCATAGGATACGGCCGAAGACTGCCTCCTATTGCATCATTGGGATCTGCAGCTGACCACGGTCAAGAGACTGGTCGTCCAGCTGCTGGAACAATCTTGGAGGCACCCTTGGGTGATGCCGGGATTCCTGTGAGTGGTGAGTCACCTTCATGTTTGGCTGCATAGTCAATCACAAATGTGTTGACGGATGAGGATTTGTTCTCTGTTTTAACTGGTTGCCGACACAGGACGAGTATGCTCGTCCTGAGCGGCGAGCACTTCTGGCATTAGGACGAGCATACTCGTCCTGTGTGACAGCCGTCCCTGCGCGCGTCTGTGCGCGCGATCGAGAGCGGGGCAACGGCTGTAATACACAGCCACGGCCCCGCTCTGACAGCGGAGAGGAGAGAAACATCTTCTCTCCGCTGTTAACCCTTTGAACGCCGCGATGAAAGCTGATAGTGGCGTTCAAAGAGAGGGGACTGCACATTGATCGCGTCACAGAAAATAACTGTGAAGAGATCAAAGCCCACAACTCATATGGCCAGACAGGCCAGGGTCCATTGAAGGACCCCAGGGCTGTCTGAACATATTTCCTGTTCCTAACAACTGCCTGTGTACAATCAGTAACAGTCTAATGTACTGGCATATAGATCTATGCCAGTACATTACAGTTAGAAAATCAAAATCAAAATGATAAATCCCTTTATGGGATTAAAAAAAAAAGTTAGATGAATGTAAAAAAAAATTATGGTAAATAAATAAATAAATACATAAAAAGTAAATAAAATACACAGAAACACACATTTTTTATAATAAATCAACTTTTTAAAGTCCCAAAACCTGAAAATAATATAGACATATTTGGTATCGCCACAACCGTAACAACCTGTACAACAAATGTATAACATTATTTATGATGATCGGTGTATGGTGTAAAAAAAATAAATATTAAAACTGCTGCGCAACTGCTTTTTTTCTGCATTTTAATCTAATTAAAAATGTATAGAAATTAAATGATAATGTATTTGTACCAAAAAATGGTACGTACATAAAGTAGAACTCGTCCCGCAAAAAACAAAGTCTCATACAACTACATCGTACAAAAAATAAAAGCGTTATGAGCGTCGGGATGCAAAGAGGGAAATGTAAAAAAAATTGCTCTGTCCTCAAGGCCAAAATTGGCCGTGTCCTTAAGGGGTTAAAGGACAACTTGGGCTTGTTTGGGTGGCAAAGGGTGGAGTATAAGCTCTGCCAGTAAAGCCAGTAGGTTAATACCCCGCCTGACTAGATGGTTTGTACAGATTAACCTTTTGTGGCTTATTATTCTGTGGTATGGCTCCTCTGGGAATTTACCTGTCCACCAATATAGGGGACAAGATCCACAGACGAGAATTTGTGATATTTGGTTTCAGTAGATCACGTAATGGTGGACAAAGAGCGTATTGTGGACAAGAAGCTTAGTTTTGAGAGAGGGTCTGAGGAAAATTCCAAAGTGGTAAAGACCTGTACGATGTAACCTGTCATTTAAAACGAGATTACGCTTGCCTTGCTGTAAATATCACAGAGACGCTACATAAGTGTCAGGATTGTGAAAATAAAAAAAGTTGTGATAAAAAAAGAATTAATGTTCCATTATTAGTAAAAGAATCTATGAAATTATCGGCAGAATTTAATATGGTCTAATAATTAATAATACCTGTCAATGTTCACGGCCTTTACAGATGACACCTAACTGTCCGTACCAACGGGTCCCTCCCCCATCACATTCCTTATTAATCAAATGGCGGTTTAATATACAAAGATTTTTTTCAACACCAATTACCTTTAAAGACCAGTATATAGTTCCCTTTTTTCCAGTTCATGTATTGTCTTAAACTGTTTAAATGATGTATTTTTTAGCGTCTATTTATGTTTTAATATCTCGATGTGAGTATTGCAGAGGTTCATATCCGACAGCCTAATAAACAAAAATAAGCATTAATACTCTATCCACTACTCAAGGATAAAATTGGATCATTGTTATCCCTCATCCTATCATTGATAACTATCTATCAAACAATGCTGTAAGTACACAACTTACTATTAGAGCAGTGATGTTCTATCATCGGCTCTCTGTTTCAGCACCACTTTTGATAGACAGCTCCACTGTGCTGGATAGCTTTTATTTATAGACTGCCGATGTTCTATAGGCGTCTCCTTAGTTCAACACTACTCTGCTGGACAGCACCACCTTGCTGTGACAGAACTAATTTTCACCTGTTGGTAACCGGATATAAACCTCGTTCTGACATATAGTTGTTAGCATTAAAGCCATGAGGAAGGACGTGGTATACATCTGAAACGCGTAGGCACTTTACCTACATTTTCACCCTTGCATTCGGGAATGATCTTGTTTTAACCATCCAAATAAAATTGGAACTACGTTCTGTCTTAAACTTGACTGTGCTGGACCATCTACTTTTGTCCATTTTTCTTCTGTCTACAACACCGTGAGCCGTCACGGTGATCCAGGAGCAGAGAGCAGTGAAAACCTGCATCAAGGTGAGCTGGAGGATCCCTCCCACAGTTTGTTTGTATAGCTATATGGCTGCATCCATCCGTGCACACCTACTGCCCGTTATATAGGGTTCACAATACAAAAGCACAATTGTATTTTGACCATATCCCGAATGTTAAAGAGTTCTATAACATACTAATATACTCACAGAGTTATTAAAGTACAACAATTTTTCTTTATATATATATATTTTTACTTCTGGCTTTAAAATACTAATTTTTAAAACTTAACTGGAATTTTGGTTATATATATATATACAGTATAAAACAAGTAATAACCATGTCTCAAGATACACCATGTTCCAGAGTGGAAATGGCCGCCCAAGTGTTTGGCAATTATGATACTCCAGAAGGAGGTGATCGTGCATTACAGGAAATGTTCTGTGATCTAGAGAAACTATCAGTACAGGAGGCTAAGATATGGTGGGACCTGACGACTTTACGTAATTATATTACAAACAAATTATCCCAAGGGGTCTACATTTAAGAAAAAGTCCTACTTTTACCTACTCCGAAGAATTCAGCACACAATGGAATTTTATATTAACAGAATGTTCTATAAAACTAATGGAACTAATTACCAGACAAGAGGAGGCCAAATTGACAGAAATTGGAAACTGACAATTCCGCTCTAAAAGAACAAATTAATGCTTCCTCCAGCTTACCCGACTTTACTATACTGGAACAACGTACTTCTCTACACTTGGAAAAATGTAATAAATCCATAGCTGAAACTAAGAAAAATAAATTCCAACGAGACCTCAGGGACTATGCAAACAAGGAGGTGTATGATTGGAATAAAAGTGACAAAGTACACAACAAAATCAGACCCATCTTAAAAAATCGCAGACAAGAGAGAAGATCCGGCAGCAGTCTGAACAGAGTCAGTTTTAGCTCCTCTGAACCTGATTCAATCGAAGGAATAAATGAAGCCTCAGATAGTGATAACTCTAGGAACCTATATTCCCAAGGATACCAATCAGTCAGCAAGTCAAGGAAGTCAAAAAATGGGGAAGGAGAGGCGGTAGGAAACATCACCCAAACAGACCAGGAACAAAACCGCCGCCTACGGAACCGCAGGAACCCACACCCAGCATTAATGTGATCAACCTTTCCTCATCCGAACTAACTCCAGCACAAGTCAAGGTTCTTTCGTTGGGCCTCAATTTTGCCCCTAATCGTACGTTCGATACTTTCAACACACTTCTGGACATTAATCGATTTGTAAGGAATTTAACAGTAAAGAGGCATTTCTACAACACGCTCCCAAATGACAACAGACTCTGAAGATTATAATCTCAAAGAACCCAATACAAATATCCACGACCATAGATTACTATCGTTTGAGGAACATAGGGCAATCCAATGCTTAGAGAGTCTGAACCCAGAACTTTCTACAAGAAATATTCATTTTTCCCCAGACTTTGTCACAAAAAATCCAAGCTTCTATGCTCTGGCATCCAGGACAGACTCTATGGACAGATTTCAATGGGCAATTGAAAAGGATCTCCAGCAACTATCCGAAAATTCGAAGTATTGTAATAAGAATTTTAATATCTCTGAAAAGCTAAATATGGCAAAAAAAATCTCTAAAAAATAATGATATCATTATTAAGATGTCGGATAAAGGGGGCAGTATTACTGTGTTAGATAGGGAAATGTATAAGACCCAAATTTTGAAACTCCTAGCAGATACAGACACATAGAAAAAACTAACGTGCAATCCAACATCTATGTTCCAAAAAAAGCTCAACAAACTGATAAACGATGGTTTAGGTAGTGACGTATTAACAAGTAAACAAGCAGAATATATTATGGTCCAATGTCCCACAATTCCAATCATGCACGCATTGACCAAGACACATAAAGGCATAAACCCCCCACCTATGCGCCCCATAGTGTCAGGGATAGGATCATTCAGAGAAAAACGATCTGAATGGCTAGACTCGTTGTTACAACCTCTTGCATTAAGAACTTCGGGCCATTTACGTGACACCAGAGATGTTTTATGCTCATTTCACAAAAAAAGATGGGAAAATAAATTTACATGGCTGAGCTGTGATGTGACCTCACTTTATACCAGCATTCCACACGAAATAGCCCATAGGGCACTAGAATATCATCTTTTTAAACACAGCACTTACAGCTATGAGCTACAATCATATATACTTGAGGTCCTTGTCTTCCTGATGACACACAATTTCTTCCAGTTCGATGGGTTGTTTTACCTACAACTTAAGTGAGTATCAATGGGAGCTAAATTCTCCCCTTCTCTGGCAAATCTTGTGATGGCCTTGTGGGAGGAACTTTTCATTTTTTCTAGTGATAATCCTTTTGGCAGATCTATTAACTGGTATGCAAGGTATATAGACGACCTGCTATTTATATGGGAAGGCAATATGTCAGATATCCCAAATTTCATCAATTATCTTAATGACAACCAACTCAACTTGAAATTTACCTATTCTTCACAAAAAGATACTATCCAGTTTCTGGACCTAGAACTCAAAGGACATGCAGGGGAAATAATCAATACTAAAACATACCGTAAGCCAATTTCAGGGAACACTATCTTGCATGCAACAAGCGGTCACCCTAGATAAACCATCTCATCAATCCCAGTGGGAGAAATGTACAGAGCAAAAAGAAATTGTAGTAATGACCCCAATTACCGGGTGGAACAACAGCAAATTTGTAGAAGACTACGCAAAAGAGGGTATGCAGAATGGACCCTCAAAAGAGCAACCTCCATTGTAGAAACAAAGCCCCGATATATACTTCTAGAGCCAAAACATAATAATAAAGATACTGGTCTAAACGTACCTACTTTGGTGTTACAACACAGTAGTCAGTTTAATGAAATAAAGAAAATCGTCCATAAAAATGTTGCCATTCTAATGGAAGACGAGGCTCTGTCAGATATTTTGAAAGATGGTTGCCGTGTTGTATACAGAAAAGCTCCTTCCTTAGGTGATCTATTGTCTCCTTCTATATTTTCCTCAAACACTCCCAAACTGACATGGCTTCAATATACGGGTTTCTTTAAATGCGGCTCGCATCCATGCAAAATCTGTTCATATGCTAAGCCTACTAAGAACTTCAGAGATTCAGATAACAATACAAATTTTTCAATTCAAACTTATTATTAATTGCAACAGTGAGGCAGTAATATACATTGTGGAGTGCATCAAATGCAATCTAATGTATGTAGGTTTCACCAGCCGCAAATTTAAAGCTAGGATACTAGAACATTTGGGCTATATAAGAAATCCTAACCTCACTAACATCTCTAATGTTGCAAAACATTTCATAACCTTCCATAATAGATCAATTATAAGTCTGAGATGTTATGCCATAGAAAAAGTCAAAACTCCAACCAGAGGGGGGAACATTAAACATAAAATCTTATCACGAGAAGCATACTGAATATTTACACTAAAAAACAGTTTTCCTAAAGGTCTGAACCTAAAAAAAGAATTCATGTTCCATTATTAGTAAAAGAATCTATGAAATTATCGGCAGAATTTAATATGGTCTAATAATTAATAATACCTGTCAATGCTCACGGCCTTTACAGATGACACCTAACTGTCCATACCAACGGGTCCCTCCCCCATCACATTCCTTGTTAATCAAATGCCGGTTTAGTATACAAAGATTTTTTTCAACACCAATTACCCTTAAAGACCAGTATATAATTCCCTATTTTCTAGTTTATGTATTCATGTATTGTCTTAAACTGTTTAAATGTTGTATTTTTTAGCGTCTATTTATGTTTTAATATCTCGATGTGAGTATTGCAGAGGTTCATATCCGACAGCCTAATAAACAAAAATAAGCATTAATAATCTATCCACTACTCAAGGACAAAATTGGATCATTGTTATCCCTCATCCTATCATTGATAACTATCTATCAAACAATTCTGTACGTACACAACTTACTATTAGAGCAGTGATGTTCTATCATCGGCTCTCTGTTTCAGCACCACTTTTGCTGGACAGCTCCACTGTGCTGGATAGCTTTTATTTATAGACTGCCGATGTTCTATAGGCGTCTCCTTAGTTCAACACTACTCTGCTGGACAGCACCACCTTGCTGTGACAGCACTAATTTTCACCTGTTGGCAACCGGATATAAACCTCATTCTAACATATAGTTGTTAGCATTAAAGCCATGAGGAAGGACGTGGTATACGTCTGAAACGCGTAGGCACTTTACCTACATTTTCACCCTTGCATTCGGGAATGATCTTGTTTTAACCATCCAAATAAAATTGGAACTACGTTCTGTTTTAAACTTGACTGCGCTGGACCATCTACTTTTGTCCATTATTCTTCTGTCTACAACACCGTGAGCCGTCACGGAGATCCAGGCGCAGAGCGCAGTGAAAACCTGCATCAAGGTGAGCTGGAGGATCCCTCCCACAGTTTGTTTGTCAAATACATTACTCGCCCTCACTAGCCTCCCCTCATGCCAAATTTTATGGTCAAAAGGACCATAACAATTTTATTCTATTGGAAATAAAAGGTGGATTTCTGACTTTAGAGAACAGAGGGTAAAATAATAGATATGTTCCTCACCTCTATACCTGAGATATGGTACAATTTGTCCCGTAAAAATTAAGCCCTCATATGGCTGTGTCAACGAAAAAATAAAAGAGTTATGACTTTTGGAAGGCGGGGAAGAAAAAAACAAAAACATAAAAATGAAACTTAGCCTGATCCTGAAAGGGTTAATCGAAGACTGAATAGCTATTAAAAATTATATTAAAAATAAAAGGGGAGTCCTGACTACAAAACAGAGGGTAAAGAACAGAGATGTTCCTCACCTCTGTACCTGAGATAAGGTTGTGTTATACTAGATATTGTCTATAGAAGATATACATGTTAAAAACACATATATTCTGATGTATCAGGAAGATACTATCACACCTCTGCGGATCTAGAACTCATATCTAGCCTGAGTGTTATCAGTAATTAATATAAATATTAATTACCTGTCTTGTGATTCCTTTCTTGCTGCTGACAGGGTTATATGTCACGTTCCTTCTTCTCACTGGGATCCGTCATCTGTAAAGAATCAAAGGTGTGATAATATGTTCCTGATACATGTTATAGACACTTATATGTATAACACACTAGGGCCATAGTTATTTATCTCAGGTATAATGTACAAATAGAAAATAAAGAAAAAGACGACACTAAGGACCTGTTCACATCACCGTTGCCCTTCCGTTGAGGGATTCTGTCGGAGGTTTCCGTCGGGTTAACTCCTCAAAAATTAAACAAAATAACATGCCCCCCCTTTCCTGTACTGTATGGCAAAACCCCATTTTATGGTCAAAAGTAGCATAACAAGTGTATTCTATTGTAAGGCCCCTTGGGTGCCTAGAATTATGGAGCTTATGGGTATATTGTTTATATAGTTTAAATTAATGGTTATTATCAATGTAATCTTAAATGGTTAACACAATTATTTTTTCTGAGTCGTTATAAAGGGTTACCTGTGCCTAGTAGGCAACAGTTCTCCAAAAAGATTCAGGATTGTTGTCACACAAGGTCCTCAGTGGTGGAGTGGATGCCACGGCGTGGAAATCCACTTTTTAAGGGATGGCTGGAGTCTGGCAGCTGGTGTTCATTTTCCCAAAGCAAAGGAGCTGAAAAGCCCTTTCCAAAAACTTATGTACTGTTATTGTTGTCCCATGCTTTTTAGAGGGATGTGTTATCCTCTAAAAATAGTTCCTACACCACCCCCTTCCCTGCATGTGGCATGGCCGGAAGTTCCCGGCTTGCAGTAAAGTGGTCTGGGGATGTGGGAAAGCGCTGGTGAAGAGGAAGGAGGAGTCATTCCTTACACTGCACCCTCATCTAACAGGTCCATGAGGCAGGGTTCTGCTCTACCCCTGAGGAAGCAGTAGGGGCATGGATGGCTCGAGGTGTGGTGGGAGGAGCAGTCCTGTGGTTATAATGTACAGGCAGACTATGGAGGGCAGTCGGTAGCATCAGTGGTGAGACCGGTGTAGACTCCAAAGGGAGTTTATTGCCCCCTCCTTGCTGCTGGTGGGAGAGACCGTTGTCATAGGATACGGACGAAGACTGCCTCCTATTGCATCATTGGGATCTGCAGCTGACCACGGTCAAGAGACTGGTCGTCCAGCTGCTGGAACAATTTTGGAGGCACCGATAGGTGATGCTGGGATTCCTGTGAGTGGTGAGTCACCTTCATGTTTGGTTGCGTAGTCAAGAACAAATGTGTTGACGGATGAGGATTTGTTCTCTGTTTTAAAGGACAACTTGGGCTTGTTTGGGTGGCAAAGGGTGGAGTATAAGCTCTGCCAGTAAAGCCAGTAGGTTAATACCCCGCCCGCCTGACTAGATGGTTTGTACAGATTAGCCTTTTGTGGCTTATTATTCTGTGGTGTGGCTCCTCTGGGAATTTACCTGTCCACCAATATAGGGGACAAGATCCACAGACGAGAATTTGTGATATTTGGTTTCAGTGGATCACGTAATGGTGGACTAAGAGCGTATTGTGGACAAGAAGCTTAGTTTTGACAGAGGGTCTGAGAAAAATTCCAAAGTGGTAAAGACCTGTACGATGTAACCTGTCATTTAAAACGAGATTACGCTTGCCTTGCTGTAAATATCACAGTGACGCTACATAAATATCAGGATTGTGAATAGACATGACGTCCTGGCTGGAGGTAATGTATATTCACTGTCAGGACACTTGAGTATTGTTATAGTGTTTTTATGTGGCTGCAAATAGCGATATAGCTATATCGCTATGTGCTGTGTAAATGAATGGGCAGAAGTGTATGACGCTAATTGGTCATTGATTGGTCAGCGTCATACACTTCTCTCCACAACGCCCACTTAGTCAAAAAGTAAAACACGCCCAGTTGTCCATTAAGAAACTCATTAGCATGAAGCTAAAATAGGTCATAACTCCGTCAAAAATGATCGTTTTTCTAAATAAAAAAACACTGCTGTAATCTAAATTACAGCGCCGATCATATTATGTAGAAGATAGGCCACTTATAATGTGAGCCCAGAGCTAAGCAGAGCTGGGCAGAGGGCGGTCATGACGGGTCTGGACCTGCAAGGGGTCATTTAGAGGGGTATTTTGGTTATAGACTGGTGGGTGGGTTTGAGTCAGGAATTGTGCTAGGGGGTTGTGAGCATTGGGGGTGGAGTTAATGGGATGTATATATAGTGGGATAAGCAGGGAAGCCATGTTATGGCTTGAAAAATGTTGTCAAGAATAGAGGTGTGCAGCCAGTGTCAGGGTAGCTGTTTTCTGGTCAGTTTTAGGGCCTAGAGTTATGGAGGGTTTAGAGCAGTTAATTGCTAGGGTTAGGGAGCAGGCAGCTGATAAGGGGCTGGAGTGGCTCCAGGAGCAGATAGGGGCTTTAGCAGGCTCCCCAGCGGGGCGTCCCCCCAGGGCCCGGCGTTCACGGCCCGGCGTTCACGGAACGCTTGAGCCCCTCTGCTTCCCCAGCCCCCCGGCACAGACGGAGGAGTGTGACTCCCCCCTTACCTGTTTCCACGGTAGTGGTCCCTGGTGTGAGATCTGGTGGCTGGCGATGGTGGCGTTGTTCCGGTGTCGGGGACTGGAGCCATGGCGATGTCTGGAGCGGCGGCAGCTGTGGAGACGCCTGGAGTGAGAGTCCGAGGTGCGGTTCGCCGGGTGTCCAGTCGGGGTAAGCGCAGCACAGTCCGTGTGCCTGAGGAGCGACGTGGACATAAACGTCGAGGGAAGCGGTGGTGCAGCGGCGGGGAGCAGTCTCCCTCCTTTCCAGTGCAGTGGGCTCATTCAGGGAGTCTGTCAGGAGTTTTTCTGTGGGGCCGGAGGCAAGCCAGGACTCTGCGGCTGTCACGGTGAGGTCAGGGGCCAGTGTGCATAGTACACCCGTTAGCATCTGTGATTTGGCGCCATCTAGTGGCCATTCGGAATATTGCAGTGTCGGTGGTAGGCCGGCGCCACCTGCTGTTCAGGAAAATTATTACATCGGTGGTGGCAGGCCTGCGTCACCTCCTGCCCATTTTCGTTATAGCAGCAGTAGTGGTAGGTCTGCACTGACCGCTAAATATGTACAAAATTTGCATCATCCAGCGCCTCCTGAGGGTAACGCTGGCCAGGTGGCAGGTGTTTCGTCTGTTTATTTGCCGTTCCAGGTGTCGTCAGGACGGGTGTCCGGTGTAGAAGCAGCCGATGCTTTGCGGCGGGCACTCGGGGTGCCTAGGATGCTCGGTCAGGAGACGGCTTCGGTGGATTCAGGACGGACGGTCCCGTTAGTGTCTGGCGACGGGCAGCCTTCTGGTGAGTCACAGCGTTTACACACCATACACGTGGGCAGTAATTTTAGTAATGAGAGTAGTCTAGTGGGGCAAGTACCTGTAGGTTGCGGTTCTACGGGGGATTTGTCAGTCACGAGTGGAGTTTTGGGAAATTTGTTAGATGGGTTACGTCAGTTGTTAGCTTCAGTTGATACTTCTCGTGGGTCACAGCTAGCAGGTCCCGTTGGAGCTTGGTCAGCGCAGGGACAGTTAGAGGAGGGTTCTCGTAGGGAGAGTACTGTGAGTGCTGAGGCAGGCTCTTCGTCATTTAACGCCTTAGATGCCGGGGTCCAGACGGAGAAGGTAGATGGGGCTAATAAGCCCTTGCCAGTTTTGGATACTGCAAAGGGGAGCATGTACATTTCCTTTGAAGGACCATTAGGGGCCCACTTAAAGCCAGAGCTCTGTGAAAAGATTTGGAAAAGGGAGAATTTGGATATTTTTACTTTATTGGCGTTGGAGCGATTTAGTGTGGAACGGTGGGAAAAGGGCAAGGAACATCGTAAGGAGGAGGATGAGGAGAGAAGACGGCTACATGCTTTTTCCATCATGGCTAGCGTTATAGGGGAGAAATGCCCAGAACATTGTTCCGGTTTATTTTGTTACTTGGATTCTATTTGGGAGGCTTATAGAACGTATGGGGGAACTGCTTGGCTTAAATATGACGAGCAGTTTCGTCAGCATATGGCGGTTCAGTCATCCCTGCGGTGGGATCATAAGGACATAAGCCTTTGGATGCGCCTTATGACTACACCAAAGGGGGCTGGTCAGGGGGGTCATGTTGAAGTCGCGGGTTTGCATAACCCCTTTCAGTCGTCACCCGGCGGGTCTAGATCAGCGGGTTCGTCGGGGAGTTTTAAAAAAGGGGTCTGCTGACTCTACAACGAGAGCACCTGTAAATGGGGAACTAATTGTGTCTATAGACACGAATGTGCCGGCTGTAGGGGTGGTAACCACCCCGTCTTCAAGTGTTTTAAGCGGGCACGAGGAGGCACGACGAAGCCAGGGGATGGTTCTGCTAAAGGGGGTGAGTCCAGTGAACCTCAACGTTATGACGCCTTGGCTAAAGAGGTACCCCGACAATGAGAGGGCGCAGCTGTTATTGAATGGTTTTGGGGATGGATTTAGGATTCCGTTCTCCCCGGGGGTCGGTGTTTTGATGGCTAATAATCTGCGTTCGGTGCGGGATCATCCAGAAGTGGTACGAGACAAGTTGCGGAAGGAAGTTTTGTTGGGTAGAATGTTAGGCCCCTTTTCTGATGTTCCTATTTCCAATTTGCGTGTCTCCCCGCTGGGGGTTGTCCCCAAGAAGGAGGCGGGCAAATTTCGGCTTATACATCATTTATCTTATCCGAAGGGTTCTTCGGTAAATGAGGATATTGATGAGTCTTTGACGCGGGTTTCCTATACGTCATTTGATGAGGCGGTACGTTTGGTTAGGACGACAGGGGCAAGGGGCGCTTAGGCTAAGGTGGATGTGGAGTCTGCATTTCGCCTTTTGCCGGTGCACCCAGAATCCATGCACTTGCTGGGGTGCTCGTTTGATGGCCTTTTTTATATTGATAGGTGCCTTCCTTTGGGGTGCTCTATTTCTTGTGCCTATTTCGAAGCCTTCAGCACATTTTTGGAGTGAGTGGTTCGTGAACGAGCCGGCTCTAAAGCAGTTATTCATTATTTGGATGACTTCTTTTGTGTGGGCCCTGCGGCTCGGCCGTCGTGTGCAATATTGTTATGGGCAATGATGGATGTTTTTGTTGACTTTGGGGTTCTGTTGGCGTTTGAAAAAACAGAAGGACCAAACACAACGATCTGTTTTTTGGGAATTGAAATTGATTCCCAGGCAATGGAATGTAGGTTGCCAGAGGCAAAACTTATTCATCTGCGGGCAACGGTGCAGGAGGCTCTGGTGAGAACAAAAATCACCCTGCGGCTCCTGCAATCTTTATTGGGGAAACTCAATTTTGCCTGTAGAATTATGCCCATGGGCTGTGTTTTTTGTAGGCGCTTAGCACAAGCAACTGCTGGTGTTAGATGTCCCCACCATTTTATTCGCCTTGGCAAGGAGCATAAGGCGGATTTGAGGGTTTGGGATTCCTTTTTAGTAGAATATAACGGCAGATCATTATGGATTGCAGAGGGAGTTTCGAATGTGGAGATGCAAATGTGTACGGATGCTTAAGGTTTTATCGGTTTCGGGGCGTATTTTCAGGGAAAATGGTGTGTTGATACTTGGCCACTAGAGTGGAGGGAGTGTGGTTTGACGGGTAATCTTTGTTTTTAGGAGTTGTTTCCCATTCTTGTTGCGGTGGAAATTTGGGGACCGCTTTTGTCCAATCGGTCAGTGGTTTTTCACTGTGATAACATGGAGGTCGTGTGCGCTATTAATAGTTTGTCCGCCATTCCCCCCCCCCCCCCCCCCGGTGATCACAGTGCTATGCCAGTTGGTCCTGCTGTGTTTGAGATGGAACATTCTATTTAGGGCTCATCATGTTCCTGGAGTTTCCAATGACATTGCGGATGCTTTATCTCGATTGCAGTGGGATCGTTTCCGTTGGCTAGCTCCAGAGACGGAGAGGGATCCGGTTTCTTGCCCCGAGCACCTTTGGAGGGTGGTGTCGCTCATCTGATATGGTGGGCAAAGCGTTCGCTGGCCCCTGCTACGTGGGATGCTTATACCAAGATCTGGGTGAGATGGTTCCAGCTGGAGGATTTGTGGTGTAGTCAACAGAGTCCTTTTAGTGCCTTAGAGGGGATGTTTTGTTTTTTGTTATCTCTTATGGAGAGTGGATCTACGGCTTCTTCTGTTGTTAATTCGGTAGCGGCACTTTCCTTTTTCTTTAAGTTAATTGGTTGTACGGATGTTACTAAGCATTTTTTGATACGGCGGGCTCTGCAGGGTTTTCAAAAAGGGCATGTCGGGCAGGATAAGCGTGGGCCGGTGTCTTTTGAAATGTTGGAGGGACATTTTCTCAGTTGCACTGGATATCCCATTCAGATTATAAGAGGTTGTTGTTTCAATTGGCTTTCTCTTGGGCTTTCTATGGGGCTTTTAGGGTTGGCGAATTGGTTAGTCCCTCAAAACGGGTGCAGGGCGGTATTCAAGTAACTGATGTGTTTTTTTCGGGATAGTGTGTTGAGAATAATGTTGTATCATTCAAAACCTGACAGGAAGGGAAAAGGTTTTGAGATTTGTTTGACTAAAATTCATGAGGGGGAATCGTGCCCAGTGTGGTGTTTTCTGCGTTTCATGGCTGTGCGTCCTCAGGGTTTTTCCTCTTTGCTGGTGCATGCGGATGGTTCAGCGTTGTCCAGATATCAATTTATTGCTGTCTTTAAGAAATGCGTACAAGGGTTGGGCCTTTCACATCTGGATTACAGCTCTCATTCTTTTACGATTGGAGCTGCCACTGAAGCTTCTCGTTTTGGGCTCGACACTGCTTCAGTTAAGAGGATTGGCCGCTGGGAGTCCAGCCGCTTTCGTTCCTATGTTAGGCTGCATTTGCTGGAATGTTGATTTGTTTATCTTAGGTTTATTTTGGGGGGGGGGATGTCATTCTTGTTCTGTGTGACTAATTTTCTGTTGCTTTCAGGGTCTGCAAAATGTGTGGTTTGGCTTCTTGGCCATTCCTATATTTACTGGGCTGAAAGGCGTGCCCGTGTGCGTCCGAATGGTAGGTATTTGGGTATAGATCCGGATGAGGTGGAGGTACACTGGTTCGGAGTTTGTGGCCTGACCTGGGATCAGGTAAGGCCTCTGTTTCAGGATGCGGTTAGGTCCTGGGGCCTACCTGATATCTTGATAATTCATTCAGGGGGTAATGACATCGGGAGTTATCCCAGGCGGAACCTCATTAAGAACATTAAGAGGGACTTCTTATGTTTTGTAGACACCCATCCTGGGCTTTTGATTATCTGGTCCGAAATTGTACAGTGGGTAAAATGGCACAATGCACAGTCAGTGTCGGCGCTGAATAGGACCAGAGTTAAGATTAATAAGACAGTGGCCAAGTTTGATCGCCTAAATGGTGGGTTGTTAGTTCGTCACCGACTGGGGCACGTACATTGGAAAGGATGGGGTTCACTTAACGGATGTGGGCCTGAATGTTTTTAATTTTGGCCTCCAAGAAGGCCTGGAGTTGTGTTTTCAAATGTGGCGGCGCATGAAAATTTAAGGAGTCAAGTATTTATGCTGTGGCGGGTCCTTGGCAACGCTATTTATATTTTTATATATTGCTGTCTTTGACACAATATATTGGTTTTATTTTAAAGCTATGGATTTGGGCTTCTCTAAGGGGCGGACCCTGGGAAGCGTGGTGCTTTAGCATACCCGTGGTGACGCCACTGTAGCTTATATGGTCACGGCTAGAAGTTTAAGGGTATTGCTTTATTTATGTTTTGGAGGTTGTCAAGGACTTAGCCACATAATGTTAATATGTTATTTATGTTTATGATATGTTTATACTTGTTTTTTATATATTCTCAGGTTCTGTAAAAGAAATCATCTAATAAAGCTGTGACAAGCACCTTCCATTTTTAATTGTGTCGTTGTATATTTATTAGATAGGAGGGTGTTTGTGTGGCCCCTTGTCGCCCTTGTACCGTCATGTGAGCCCAGAGCTAAGCAGAGCTGGGCAGAGGGCGGTCATGACGGGTCTGGGCATGCAAGGGGTCATTTAGAGGGGTATTTTGGTTATAGGTTGGTGGGTGGGTTTGAGTCAGGAATTGTGCTAGGGGGTTGTGAGCATTGGGGGTGGAGTTAAGGGGATGTTTATATAGTGGGATAGGAAGGGAAGCCATTTTATGGGTTGAAAAATTTTGTCCCGCCTGCCCTCCCTTTAATTTTTCTTTTGTATTAGGGTCCGCAAGTGCGGGTTTTGTGGAGGAGGGATACAAGTAGTTTATTTCATTTGTATATGCATTTGTTTTGCAGATTCTGGACTATTGGGTCTTACTTTGTCTTGGTGTGTGCGGGTCCTTGGCAACGCTATTTATGTTTTTATATATTGCTGTCTTTGACACAATATATTGGTTTTATTTTAAAGCTATGGATTTGGGGTTCTCTCAGGCTGGGTTCACACGACCTATTTTCAGACGTAAACGAGGCCTATTATGCCTCGTTTTACGTCTGAAAATAGGGCTACAATACGTTGGCAAACATCTGCCCATTCATTTGAATGAGTTTGCCGACGTACTGTGCAGACGACCTGTAATTTACGCGTCGTCGTTTGACAGCTGTCAAACGACGACGCGTAAATTGACTGCCTCAGCAAAGAAGTGCAGGACACTTCTTTGCTACGCAATTTGAGCCGTTCTTCATTGAAGTCAATGAAGAGCAGCTCAAGATTTACGAGTGTCACAGACGCCTCGCATAATACGACGAGCAGCATTTACGTCTGAAACGAGGCAGCTGTTTTCTCCTGAAAACAGTCTGTCTTTTTAGACGTAAAAGCCTCTCATCGTGTGCACATACCCTAAGGGGCGGACCCTGGGAAGCGTGGTGCTTTAGCATACTCGTGGTGACGCCACTGTAGCTTATATGGTCACAGCTATGGTTTAAGGGTATTGCTTTATTTATGTTTTGGAGGTTGTCAAGGACTTAGCCACATAACGTTAATATGTTAATTATGTTTATGATATGTTTATACTTGTTTCTTATATATTCTCAGGTTCTGTAAAATAAATCATCTAATAAAGCTGTGACAAGCACCTTCCAATTTTAATTGTGTCGTTGTATATTTATTAGATAGGAGGGTGTTTGTGTGGTCCCTTGTCGCCCTTGTACCGTCATGTGGTGACAGAGACTCTTTAAGGGTTCACGGTTATGGCTAATTTTTTTTGTCAGCGCTTCCCTGAAAAGGGCGCTGTACTCTTTGCATGCTTAGATCATGTAGCATATTTAGTGCACACAAGCTGCATGGAGGTGCAGCTTGGTGGTGCTATGATGAGAAATTCAGGCGTCGTTTGTCATTATGTCCGGAGATTCGCTGGGCATCCAAGGCAATCAGTGTTTGGAATGAGCTCATCCCGTATTAGCGACATCCTCAATCCTCTCTAGAAGGAGTCATTTCCTCTAGATCGTATCCTTGGGCAGTGGCTAGAGTGCCCAAACAGGAGTCTCCACGCAGATGATTGCTGTGATAGAGACAGCGTTGAATATAACAGGTGGAAGTTGCCTGGGGCCTCCCTACGTTTGAGTTTCTGAGGCGGTGGGTGGAAGTTGCCTGGGCCTCCCCATAAAAGTGATAAGGGATGTTGAAGGATAAGAAAGAGGAAATGCTCAGATTTGAAGTGGATGTTATTACTGTATCAGTGAGGAGCCCAATCTCCGTCCAAGGGTAGGCAAGCTGGTGAGCCACCATTGCCTGCATTGCCTGAAATTGTGGCCATTTTGTATAGATTCTAGCCTACTAAAAGGATTTGCATCAAACCTGGTATTCTTGTCATCATTTCATGACTAACCCTGCGAGCACTTAACTGATACCCGCTCCTAAACTTTTTGGCATAGTTGGCAGGATAGTCACAGCCCAGGAAAGATGGCATGCCGTATGGAGTGCCCAAGGAGTGAGCAGAGGGCACGGCAGGAAGGTTTACATGATGAATTTCACAGAGAGTATAGTCTGAGTTCCATTGGAGGGTAAGCTAGTGCCGGAGTTGCAGTCATGAGTACGCTCTTGCCAAGTGCACCTTTCCCTCAAGAAAGATGACTAGCTCCAGCAAGAGGCTGTGGAGCCAGGAAAGGCTGCATTTCAGTAGCTGTAATGCGCAACAAGGAAGTGTTCAAGAGGCGGGTAGAGAGGAGTCTCCCAGCAAGAGAAAGACAAGAGGCTGTGCATGAGACTGAGACAAAGAAGCGAGTCCTGGGACCTTGAGTATGAGACTGCAATTGTTAAGTATGTGCCTCACCTGTGAGAGACTGTAACTACTAAGCTTTGAGCCTGAGGCCCAAGTAACTTTGAAGAGGGCCTGAACTGAGTCTAACAGGGCCTTCAGAGACTGTCGGAAGAAGGCCCAATTTGTGTGAAAGGAATCTGTGTTTTTATTTCATTTATTTTAGTTGCTTATTTTTCGATGAAAGGTATGGAAGGGAGTCTCCCCTATTCACGAGAGGAGCCGTATGGAGTAATGTAGAGATAGATTTTGCTGTCTCTTTCAATGCTTTTGTGTTATGCAAGTTTAACACTGTATTTCCTTTATAGGTCCAGGACTAGAGGAGATGAGCGGTCACTATATGCATATATACTTCCATTGCGATGCTGCCACCTAGTGGCCAGGAAGCATTTTTATGTGTTGTTTTAGTCACAGGACCTGTGCTTACATGTTCTGAGCTGTGCAGATGCTCACGTCAGTAAAGCTCACTGCTATGTAACACTGTTCAGACAATGGTGGCTGACCCTGTTTATTGCAGGCACCGGGAATACCGGCTCGGGCACTGTCTTTAACATTTACTTTAGTGTGCAAAAACAGTGTAGTATGGGCATGTAATCAGTGTCGGCACATTGAATAACTCACAAAAGGCTGTTTTTAAATTTGATAAAAGGCGACTGTTCCCACCTAATGGGTTCAGGTGCAAGGGCTGCGACCCATAAATCAGCAACTATTGTGCCAACAGGGCTGAATAGGCCCTGAAGCAAGAGAAGGCCCATTGCTGTGGCGTTGGAGTGCAGGAACCTCCCCACAGATGATTGCTGTGAAAGAGGCAGCATTGGATGTAACAAGTGGAAGTTGCGTGAAGCCTCCCTGTTATTTATTTGCTGAGACGATGGGATACCCCTGTATCAGGGAAGAGTCCGAGCTCTGTGCCAAGGAAACCAAGCTGGTAAAACCCCATTTCCTGCATTGCCAGAAATTGCCGCTACTTTGTGTAATATTTTAAGTGACTGTGCCTCTCTGCTAAGAACAGTTTTGTGTATTTCCTTTTGGTTGTTTTGCAAACATTACCGGCCTACTAAAAGAAACCTGCATCAAACCTGGGTTTCTTGTCATCATACTGCCAGTAACAATGCAAGGTCAAATACATTAGAAAAATGGACAAAAGTAGATGGTCCAGCGTAGTCAAGTTTAAAACAGAGCGTAGTTCCAAAGTGCCTACGCGTTTCAGACATATACCACGTCCTTCCTAAAAGCTATCCAGCACAGTGGAGCTGTCCAGCAAAAGTGGTGCTGAAACAGAGAGCCGGTGATAGAACATCACTGCTCTAATAGTAAGTTGTGTACTTACAGCATTGTTTGATAGATAGTTATCAATGATAGGATGAGGGATAACAATAATCCAATTTTATCCTTGAGTAGTGGATAGAGTATTAATGCTTATTTTTGTTTATTAGGCTGTCGGATATGAACCTCTGCAATACTCAAATCGAGATATTAAAACATAAATAGATGCTAAAAAATACATCATTTAAACAGTTTAAGACAATACATGAATACATGAACTGGAAAAAAGGGAATTATATACTGGTCTTTAAGGGTAATTGGTGTTGAAAAAAATCTTTGTATACTAAACCACCATTTGATTAATAAGGAATGTGATGGGCGAGGGACCCCTTGGTACGGACAGTTAGGTGTCATCTGTAAAGGCCGTGAACATTGACAGGTAATATTAATTATTAGACCATATTAAATTCTGCCGATAATTTCATAGATTCTTTTACTAATAATTTAACAATAATTCTGGTCCTGAGAGGGTTAATCTAAGACTGAATAGCTATTAAAAATTATATAAAAAATAAAAGGGGAGTCCTGACTACAAAACAGAGGGTAAAGAACAGAGATGTTCCTCACCTCTGTACCTGAGATATGGTTGTGTTATACTAGATATTGTCTATAGAAGATATACATGTTAAAAACACATATATTCTGATGTACCAGGAAGATACTATCACACCTCTGCGGGTCTAGAACTCATATCTAGCCTGAGTGTTATCAGTAATTAATATAAATATTAATTACCTGTCTTGTGATTCCTTTCTTGCTGCTGACAGGATTATATGTCACGTTCCTTCTTCTCACTGGGATCCGTCATCTGTAAAGAATCAAAGGTGTGATAATATGTTCCTGATACATGTTATAGACACTTATATGTATAACACACTAGGGCCATAATTATTTATCTCAGGTATAATGTACAAATAGAAAATGAAGAAAAAGACGACACTAAGGACCTGTTCACATCACCGCTGCCCTTCCGTTGAGGGATTCCGTCTGAGGTTTCCATCAGGTTAACCCCTCAAAAATTAAACAAAATAACATGTCCCCCCTTGCCTGTGCTGTATGGCAAAACCCCATTTTATGGACAAAAGTAGCATAACAAGTGTATTCTATTGTAAGGCCCCTTGGGTGCCTGGAATTATGGAGCTTATGGGTATATTGTTTATATAGTTTAAATTAATGGTTATTATCAATGTAATCTTAAATGGTTAACACAATTATTTTTTCTGAGTCGTTATAAAGGGTTACCAGTGCCTAGTAGGCAACAGTTCTCAAAAAAGATTCAGGATTGTTACCACACAGGGTCCTCAGTGGTGGAGTGGATGCAACGGCGTGGAAATCCACTTTTTAAGGGATGGCTGGAGTCTGGCAGCTGGTGTCCATTTTCCCAAAGCAAAGGAGCTGAAGAGCCCTTTCCAAAAGCTTATGGACTGTTATTGTTGTCCCATGCTTTTTAGAGGGATGTGTTATCCTCTAAAAATAGTTTCTCCAGCCCCCCTTCCCTGCATGTGGCATGGCCGGAAGTTCCCGGCTTGCAGTAAAGTGGTCCGGGGATGTGGGACAGCGCTGGTGTAGAGGAAGGAGGAGTCAGTCCTTACATTGCACCCTCATCTAACAGGTCCATGAGGCAGGGTTCTGCTCTGCCCATGAGGAAGCAGTAGGGGCATGGATGGCTCGAGGTGTGGTGGGAGGAGCAGTCCTGTGATTATAATGTACAGGCAGACTATGGAGGGCAGTCGGTAGCATCAGTGGTGAGACAGGTGTAGACTCCAAAGGGAATTTATTGCCCCCTCCTTGCTGCTGGTGGGAGAGACTGTTGTCATAGGATACGGACGAAGACTGCCTCCTATTGCATCATTAGGATCTGCAGCTGACCACGGTCAAGATACTGGTCGTCCAGCTGCTGGAACAATCTTGGAGGCACCCTTGGGTGATACCGGGATTCCTGTGAGTGGTGAGTCACCTTCATGTTTGGCTGCGTAGTCAAGCACAAATGTGTTGACGGATGAGGATTTGTTCTCTGTTTTAAAGGACAACTTGGGCTTGTTTGGGTGGCAAAGGGTATAAGCTCTGCCAGTAAAGCCAGTAGGTTAATACCCCGCCTGACTAGATGGTTTGTACAGATTAACCTTTTGTGGCTTATTACTCTGTGGAGTGGCTCCTCTGGGAATTTACCTGTCCACCAATATAGGGGACAAGATCCACAGACGAGAATTTGTGATATTTGGTTTCAGTGGATCACGTAATGGTGGACAAAGAGCGTATTGTGGACAAGCAGCTTAGTTTTGAGAGAGGGTCTGAGAAAAATTCCAAAGTGGTAAAGACCTGTACGATGTAACCTGTCATTTAAAATGAGATTACGCTTGCCTTGCTGTAAATATCACAGAGACGCTACATAAGTGTCAGGATTGTGAATAGACATGACATCCTGGCTGGAGGTAATGTATATTCACTGTCAGGACACTTGAGTAACGTTATAGTGTGTTTATGTGGCTGCACATAGCGATATAGCTATATCGCTATGTGCTGTTTAAATGAATGGGGAGAAGTGTATGACGCTGATTGGTCACTGATTGGTCAGCGTCATACACTTCTCTCCACAACGCACACTTGGTAAAAAAGTAAAACACGCCCAGTTGTCCATTAAGAAACTCATTAGCATGAAGCTAAAATAGGTCATAACTCTGTCAAAAATGATCGTTTTTCTAAATAAAAAACACTGCTGTAATCTACATTACAGCACCGATCATATTATGTAGAATATAGGCCACTTATAATGTGAGCCCAGAGCTAAGCAGAGATCGGCAGAGGGCGGTCATGACGGGTTTGGGACTGCAAGGGGTCATTTAGAGGGGTATTTTGGTTATAGGTTTGTGGGTGGGTTTGAATCAGGAATTGTGCTAGGGGGTTGTGAGCATTGGGGGTGGAGTTAATGGGATGTATATATAGTGGGATAAGCAGGGAAGCCATGTTATGGCTTGAAATTTTTTGTCAAGAATAGAGGTGTTCAGCCAGTGTCAGGGTAGCTGTTTTCTGGTCAGTTTTAGGGCCTAGAGTTATGGAGGGTTTAGAGCAGTTAATTGTTAGGGTTAGGGAGGAGTCAGCTGATAAGGGGTCAGCGTAGCACAGTCCGTGTGCCTGAGGAGCGACGTGGAGATGGACGTCGAGGGAAGCGGTGGTGCAGCGGCGGGGAGCAGTCCCCCATCTTTCCAGTGCGGTTCAGCGAGCCTGTCAGGAGTTCTTCTGTGGGGCCGGAGGCAAGCCAGGACTCTGCGGCTGTCACGGTGAGTGTCTTCAGCGCGGCTAGAGCGCCATCTGCTGGGTCAGGGGCCAGTGTGCATAGTACTCCCGTTAGCATGGGTGATTTGGCGCCATCTAGTGGCCGTTCGGAACATTGCAGTGTCGTGGTAGGCCGGCGCCACCTGCTCTTTAGGAAAATTACTATATCGGTGGTGGCAGGCCTGTGCCACCTCCTGGCCATTTTCGTTATAGCAGCAGTAGTGGTAGGTCTGCACTGACTGCTGAATATGTACAAAATTTGCATCATCCAGCGCCTCCTGAGGGTGACGTTGGCCAGGTGGCAGGTGTTTCGTCTGTTTATTTGCCGTTCTAGGTGTTGTCGGGACGGGAGTCCAGTGTAGAAGTGGCCGATGCTTTTCGGTGGGCACTCGGGGTGCCTAGGATGCTCGGTCAGGAGACGGCTTCGGTGGATTCAGGACGGACTCTGAATCACCATTCTTTGAATCACCATTAGGGGCCCACTTAAAGCCAGAGCTCCGTGAAAAGATTTGGAAAAGGGAGAATTTGGATATTTTTACTTTATTGCCGTTGGAGCGATTTAGTGTGGAACGGTGGGGAAAAGGGCAAGGATCATTGTAAGGAGGAGGATGAGGAGAGAAGACGGTATAGACTGATTCCGCGCACATTTGGGAATTGGCTACATGCTTTTTCCATCATGGCTAGCGTTATAGGGGAGAAATGCCCAGAACATTGTTCCGGTTTATTTTGTTACTTGGATTCTATTTGGGAGGCTTATAGAACGTATGGGGGAACTGCTTGGCTTTAATACGACGAGCAGTTTCGTCAGCGTATGGCGGTTCAGTCATCCCTGCAGTGGGATCATAAGGACATAAGCCTTTGGATGCGCCTTATGACTACACCAAAGGGGGCTGGTCAGGGGGGTCATGTTGAAGTCGCGAGTTTGCATAACCCCTTTCAGTCCTCACCCGGCGGGTCTAGATCAGCGGGTTCGTCGGGGAGTTTTAAGAAAGGGGTCTGCTGACTCTACAACGAGAGCACCTGTAAATGGGGAACTAATTGTGTCTATAGACACGAATGTGCCGGTTGTGGGGGTGGTAACCACCCCGTCTTCAAGTGTTTTAAGCGGGCACGAGGAGGCACAACGAAGCCAGGGGATGGTTCTGCTAAAGGGGGTGAGTCCAGTGAACCTCGACGCTATGACGCCTTGGCTAAAGAGGTACCCCGACAATGAGAGGGCGAAGCTGTTATTGAACGGTTTTGGCGACGGATTTAGGATTCCGTTCTCACCGGGGGTGGGGGTTTTGATGGCTAATAATCTGCGTTCGGTGCGGTATCATCCAGGAGTGGTACGAGACAAGTTGCGGAAGGAAGTTTTGTTCGGTAGAATGTTAGGCCCCTTTTCTGATGTTCCTATTTCCAATTTGCGTGTCTCCCCACTGGGGGTTGTCCCGAAGAAGGAGGCGGGCAAATTTCGGCTTATACATAATTTATCTTATCCGAAGGTTTCTTCGGTAAATGATGATATTGATGAGTCTTTAACGCGGATTTCCTACACGTCATTTGATGAGGCCGTTTGTTTGGTTAGGATGGTGGGGCAAGAGGCGCTTATGGCTAAGGTGGATGTGGAGTCTGCATTTCGCCTTTTGCCCGTGCACCCAGAATCCATGCACTTGCTGGGGTGCTCGTTTGATGGCCTTTTTTATATTGATAGGTGCCTCTCTATGGGGTGCTCTATTTCTTGTGCCTATTTCGAAGCCTTCAGCACGTTTTTGGAGTGGGTGGTCCGTTAACGAGCCGGCTCTAAAGCAGTTATTCATTATTTGGATGACTTCTTTTGTGTGGGCCCTGCGGCTCGGCTGTCGTGTGCAATATTGTTATGGGCAGTGATGGATGTTTTTGTTGACTTTGGGGTTCCGTTGGCGTTTGAAAAAACAGAAGGACCAACCACAACAATCTGTTTTTTGGGAATTGAAATTGATTCCCAGGCAATGGAATGTAGGCTGCCAGAGGCAAAACTTATTCATCTGCGGGCAACGGTGCAGATGGCTCTGGTGAGAACAAAAATCACCCTGCGGCTCCTGCTGTTAAGGATCTGCCAGGCACAGCTTCTGAATCCACGCCCATAGGTAATCAGTCTGCACCTGCTTCTATGTCTGTGAGACTGACTCCATCTTCCATCACTCAGGATGGCAGGCTTAAGAGTGGGAGAGTCTATCACAGCCTGGCCAGACGGAGCAGCTCCCGCCCTCTGTCTATTTATACCTGCCTTTCCTGTTCCTCCTTGCTTGTGATTCTTCTCGTTTTGTTTCCTGGCCCTGCTGCAGCTTCTTGAACCATTTGACCCTGCTTCATATTGACCCTGGCTTACTGACTACTCTCCTGCTCTGCGTTTGGTACCTCGTACACTCTTGGTTTGACTCGGCTTGTTCACTTCTCTCCTGCTCTGCGTTTGGTACCTCGTACACTCCTGGTTTGACTCGGCTCATTCACCACTCTTGTTGCTCACGGTGTTGCCGTGGGCAACTGCCCCTTTTCCCTTGCTTCTGTGTACCCTTGTATGTTTGTCTGTCGTGCACTTATTGAGCGTAGGGACCGTCGCCCAGTTGTACCCCGTCGCCTAGGGCGGGTCGTTGCAAGTAGGCAGGGACTGAGTGGCGGGTAGATTAGGGCTCACTTGTCTGTTTCCTACCCCCATCATTACACCTGCAATCTTTATTGGGGAAACTCATTTTTGCCTGTAGAATTATGCCCATGGGCCGTGTTTTTTGTAGGCGCTTAGCACAAGCAACTGCTGGTGTTAGATGTCCCCACCATTTTATACGCCTTGGCAAGGAGCATAAGGCGGATTTGAGGGTTTGGGATTCCTTTTTGGTAGAATATAACGGCAGATCATTATGGATTGCAGAGGGAGTTTCGAATGTGGAGATGCAATTGTGTACTGATGCTTCCGGTTCTATCGGTTTCGGGGCGTATTTTCAGGGAAAATGGTGTGTTGGTACTTGGCCACTAGAGTGGAGGGAGTGTGGTTTGACGGGTAATCTTTGTTTTCTGGAGTTGTTTCCCATTCTTGTTGCGGTGGAAATTTGGGGACAGCTTTTGTCCAATCGGTCAGTGGTTTTTCACTGTAATAACATGGTGGACGTGTGCGCTATTAATAGTTTGCCCGCCAATTCCCCCCCCCCCCCCGGTGATCACAGTGCTACGCCAGTTGGTCCTGCTGTGTTTGAGATAGAACATTCTATTTAGGGCTCATCATGTTCCTGGAGTTTCCAATGACATTGCGGATGCTTTATCTCGATTGCAGTGGGATCGTTTCCGTTGGCTAGCTCCAGAGGTGGAGAGGGATCCGGTTTCTTGCCCTGAGCACCTTTGGAGGGTGGTGTCGCTCGTCTGATATGGTGAGTGAAGCGTTCGCTGGCCCCTGCTACGTGGGATGCTTATACCAAGATCTGGGTGAGATGGTTCCAGCTGGAGGATTCGTGGTATAGTCAAGGGAGTCCTTTTAGTGCCTTAGAGGGGATGTTTTGTTTTTTGTTATCTCTTATGGAGAGTGGATCTTCAGCTTCCTCTGTTGTTTAGTCGGTAGCGGCACATTCCTTTTTCTTTAAGTTAATTGGTTGTACGGATGTTACTAAGCATTTTTTGATACGGCGGGCTCTACAGGGTTTTCAAAAAGGGCATGTCGGGCAGGATAAGCGTGGTGCGGTGCCTTTTGCAACGTTGGAGGGACTTTTTTCTCAGTTGCACAGGATATCCCATTCAGATTATGAGAGGTTGTTGTTTCAATTGGCTTTCTCTTGGGCTTTCTATGGGGCTTTTAGGGTTGGCAAATTGGTTAGTCCCTCAAAACGGGTGCAGGGCGGTATTCAAGTAACTAATGTGTTTTTTTTCGGGATGGTGTGTTGAGAATAATGTTGTATCATTCAAAAACTGACAGGAAAGGAAAAGGTTTTGAGATTTGTTTGACTAAAATTCATGAGGGGGAATCGTGCCCAGTGGGGTGTTTTCTGCGTTTCATGGCTGTGCGTCCTGAGGGTTTTTCCTCTTTGCTTGCGCATGAGGATGGTTCAGCGTTGTCCAGATATCAATTTATTGCTGTCTTTAAGAAATGCGTACAAGGGTTGGGTCTTTCACATCTGGATTACAGCTCTCATTCTTTTAGGATTGGAGCTGCTACTGAGGCTTCTCGTTTTGGGCTCGACACTGCTTCAATTAAGAGGATTGGCCGCTAAGAGTCCAGCCGCTTTCGTTCCTATGTTAGGCTGCATTTGCTGGAATGTTGATTTCTTTATCTTGGGTTTATTTTGGGGGGGGGATGTCATTCTTGTTCTGTGTGACTAATTTTCTGTTACTTTCAGGTTCTGCAAAATGTGTGGTTTGGCTTCTTGGCCATTCCTATATTTACTGGGCTGAAAGGCGTGCCTGTGTGCGTCCGAATGATAGGTATTTGGGTTTAGATCCAGATGTGGTGGAGGTACACTGGTTCGGAGTTCGTGGCCTGACCTGGCCTTTGTTTCAGGATGCGGTTCTGATATCTTGATAATTCATGCAGGGGGTAATGACATCGGGAGATATCCCATGCGGAACCTCATTAAGAACATTAAGAGGGACTTCTAATGTTTTGTACACACCCATCCTGGGCTTCTGATTATCAGGTCCGAAATTGTACAGTGGGTAAAATGGTGTCGGCGCTGAATAGGACCAGGGTTAAGATTAATAAGACAGTGGCCAAGTTTGTTCGCCTAAATGGTGGGTTGGTAGTTCGTCACCGACTGTTGGAGGATCGGGGCGCGTACATTGGAAATGATGGGGTTCACTTAACAGATGTGGGCCTGGATGTTTTTAATTTTGGCCTCCAAGAGGGCCTGGAGTTGGGTTTTCAAGTGTGGCGGGGCATGAAAATTTAAGGAGTCAAGTTTTCATGCTGTGGCGGGTCCTTGGCAACGCTATTTATGTTTTTATATATTGCTGTCTTTGACACAATATATTGGTTTTATTTTAAAGCTATGGATTTGGGCTTCTCTAAGGGGCGGACCCTGGGAAGCGTGGTGCTTTAGCATACCCGTGGTGACGCCACTGTAGCTTATATGGTCACGGCTAGTGGTTTAAGGGTATTGGTTTATTTATGTTTTGGAGGTTGTCAAGGACTTAGCCACATGACGTTAATATGTTAATTATGTTTATGATATGTTTATACTTGTTTTTTATATATTCTCAGGTTCTGTAAAATAAATCATCTAATAAAACTGTGACAAGCACCTTCCAATTTTAATTGTGTCGTTGTATATTTATTAGATAGGAGGGTGTTTGTGTGGCCCCTTGTTGCCCTTGTACCGTGATGTGAGCCCAGAGCTAAGCAGAGCTGGGCAGAGGGCGGTCATGACGGGTCTGGGCATGCAAGGGGTCATTTAGAGGGGTATATTGGTTATAGGTTGGTGGGTGGGTTTGAGTCAGGAATTGTGCTAGGGGGTTGTGAGCATTGGGGGTGGAGTTAAGGGGATGTTTATATAGTGGGATAAGCAGGGAAGCCATTTTATGGCTTGAAAAATTTTGTCCCGCCTGCCCTCCCGTTAATTTTTCTTTTGAGCGGAGATGAGCGGTCACTATAAGCATATACACTTCCATTGCGATGCTGCCACCTAGTGGCCAGGAAGCATTTTTATGTGTTGTTTTAGTCACAGAACCCGTGCTTACATGTTCTGAGCTGTGCAGATGCTCACGTCAGCAAAGCTCACTGCTATGTAACACTGTTCAGACAATGGTGGCTGACCCTGTTTATTGCAGGCACCGGGAAAACCGGCTCGGGCACTGTCTTTAATATTTACTTTAGTGTGCAAGAACAGTGTAGTATGGGCAAGTAATCAGTGTCGGAACATTGAATAACTCACAAAGGGACTGTTTTTAAATTTGATAAAAGGCGACTGTTCCCACCTAATGGGTTCAGGTGCAAGGGCTGCGACCCATAAATCAGCAACTATTGTGCCAGCAGGGCTGAGTAGGCCCTGAAGCCAGAGAGGGCCCATTGCTGTGGCGGTGCAGTGCAGGAACCTTCCCACAGATGATTGCTGTGAAAGAGGCAGCAATGGCTGTAACAAGTGGAAGTTGCGTGAAGCCTCCCTTTTATTTAGTTGCTGAGACGATGGGTTATCCCTGTATCAGGGAAGAGTCCGAGCTCTGTCCCAAGGAAACCAAGCTGGTAAAACCCCATTTCCTGCATTGCCTGAAATTGCCGCCATTTTGTGTAATATTTTAAGTGACTGTGCCTCTCTGCTAAGAACAGTTTTTTGTATTTCCTTTTGGTCGTTTTGCAAACATTACCGGCCTACTAAAAGAAACCTGCATCAAACCTGGGTTTCTTGTCATCATACTGCCAGTAACAATGCAAGGTCAAATACGTTACTCGCCCTCACTAGCCTTCCCTCATGCCAAATTTTATGGTCAAAAGGACCATAACAATTTTATTCTATTGGAAATAAAAGGTGGATTTCTGACTTTAGGGAACAGAGGGTAAAATAATAGACATGTTCCTCACCTCTGTACCTGAGATATGGTTGTGTTATACTAGATATTGTCTATAGAAGATATACATGTTAAAAACACATATATTCTGATGTACCAGGAAGATACTATCACACCTCTGCGGGTCTAGAGCTCATATCTAGCCTGAGTGTTATCAGTAATTAATATAAATATTAATTACCTGTCTTGTGATTCCTTTCTTGCTGCTGACAGGATTATATGTCACGTTCCTTCTTCTCACTGGGATCCGTCATCTGTAAAGAATCAAAGGTGTGATAATATGTTCCTGATACATGTTATAGACACTTATATGTATAACACACTAGGGCCATAATTATTTATCTCAGGTATAATGTACAAATAGAAAATAAAGAAAAAGATGACACTAAGGACCTGTTCACATCACCGCTGCCCTTCCGTTGAGGGATTCCGTCGGAGGTTTCCGTCGGGTTAACCTCTCAAAAATGAAACAAAATAACATGTCCCCCCTTTCCTGTGCTGTATGGCTAAACCCCGTTTTATGGTCAAAAGTAGCATAACAAGTGTATTCTATTGTAAGGCCCCTTGGGTGCCTGGAATTATGGAGCTATGGGTATATTGTTTATATAGTTTAAATTAATGGTTATTATAAATGTAATCTTAAATGGTTAACACAATTATTTTGTCTGAGTCGTTATAAAGGGTTACCAACGGCATGGAAATCCACTTTTTAAGGGATGGCTGGAGTCTGGCAGCTAGTGTCCATTTTCACAAAGCAAAGGAGCTGAAGAGCCCTTTCCAAAAGCTTATGGACTATTATTGTTGTCCCATGCTTTTTAGAGGGATGAGTTATCCTCTAAAAATAGTTCCTCCACCCCCCCCTTCCCTGCATGTGGCATGGCCAGAAGTTCCCAGCTTGCAGTAAAGTGGTCCGGGGATGTGGGACAGCGCTGGTGTAGAGGAAGGAGGAGTCAGTCCTTACACTGCACCCTCATCTAACAGGTCCATGAGGCAGGGTTCTGCTCTGCCCATGAGGAAGCAGTAGGGGCATGGATGGCTCGAGGTGTGGTGGGAGGAGCAGTCCTGTGATTATAATATACAGGCAGACTATGGAGGGCAGTCGGTAGCATCAGTGGTGAGACAGGTGTAGACTCCAAAGGGAATTTATTACCCCCTCCTTGCTGCTGGTGGGAGAGACCGTTGTCATAGGATATGGACGAAGACTGCCTCCTATTGCATCATTGGGATCTGCAGCTGACCACGGTCAAGAGACTGGTCGTCCAGCTGCTGGAACAATCTTGGAGGCACCCTTGGGTGATGCCAGGATTCCTGTGAGTGGTGAGTCACCTTCATGTTTGGCTGCGTAGTCAAGCACAAATGTGTTGACGGATGAGGATTTGTTCTCTGTTTTAAAGGACAACTTGGGCTTGTTTGGGTGGCAAAGGGTGGAGTATAAGCTCTGCCAGTAAAGCCAGTAGGTAAATACTCCGCCTGACTAGATGGTTTGTACAGATTAACCTTTTGTGGCTTATTACTCTGTGGAGTGGCTCCTCTGGGAATTTACCTGTCCACCAATATAGGGGACAAGATCCACAGACGAGAATTTGTGATATTTGGTTTCAGTAGATCACGTAATGGTGGACAAAGAGTGTATTGTGGACAAGAAGCTTAGTTTTGACAGAGGGTCTGAGAAAAATTCCAAAGTGGTAAAGACCTGTACGATGTAACCTGTCATTTAAAATGAGATTACGCTTGCCTTGCTGTAAATATCACAGAGACGCTACATAAATGTCAGGATTGTGAATAGACATGACATCGTGGCTGGAGGTAATGTATATTTACTGTCAGGACACTTGAGTAATGTCATAGTGTGTTTATGTGGCTGCACATAGCGATATAGCTATATCGCTATGTGCTGTGTAAATGAATGGGGAGAAGTGTATGACGCTGAATGGTCACTGATTGGTCAGCATCATACACTTCTCTCCACAATGCCCACTTGGTCAAAAAGTAAAACATGCCCAGTTGTCCATTAAGAAACTCATTAGCATGAAGCTAAAATAGGTCATAACTCTGTCAAAAATGATTGTTTTTCTAAATAAAAAAACACTGCTGTAATCTACATTACAGCACCGATCATATTATGTAGAATATAGGCCACTTATAATGTGAGCCCAGAGCTAAGCAGAGCTGGGCAGAGGGCGGTCATGACGGGTCTGGGACTGCAAGGGGTCATTTAGAGGGGTATTTTGGTTATAGGTTTGTGGGTGGGTTTGAGTCAGGAATTGTGCTAGGGGGTTGTGAGCATTGGGGGTGGAGTTAATGGGATGTATATATAGTGGGATAAGTAGGGAAGCCATGTTATGGCTTGAAAAATTTTGTCAAGAATAGAGGTGTGCAGCCAGTGTCAGGGTAGGTGTTTTCTGGTCAGTTTTAGGGCATAGAGTTATGGAGGGTTTAGAGCAGTTAATTGTTAGGGTTAGGGAGGAGGCAGCTGATAAGGGGCTGGAGTGGGTCCAGGAGCAGATAGGGGCTTTAGCAGTTAGGGCCCGGCGTTCACAGCCTCCTGAACGCTTGAGCCCCTCTGCTTCCCCAGCCCCCCGGCGCAGACGGAGGAGTGTGACTCCCCCCTTACCTGTTTCCGCGGTAGTGGTCCCTGGTTTGACAGATCCGGTGGCTGGCGACGGTGGCGTTGTTCCGGTGTCGGGGACTGGAGCCAAGGTGGTGTCGGGAGCAGTGGCAGCAGTGGAGACGCCTGGTGTGAGAGGTCGAGGTGCGGTTCGCCGGGTGTCCAGTCGGGGTCAGCACAGCATAGTCCGTGTGCCTGAGGAGCGACGTGGAGATGGATGTCGAGGGAAGCAGTGGTGCAGCGGCGGGGAGCAGTCCCCCTCCTTTCCAGTGCGGTGGGCTCGTTCAGCGAGCCTGTCAGGAGTTCTTCTGTGGGGCCGGAGGCAAGCCAGGACTCTGCGGCTGTCACGGTGAGTGTCTTCAGCGCTGCTAGAGCGCCATCTGCTGGGTCAGGGGCCAGTGTGCATAGTACACCCGTTAGCATGGGTGATTTGGCGCCATCTAGTGGCCGTTCGGAACATTGCAGTGTCGGTGGTAGGCCGGCGCCACCTGCTGTTCAGGAAAATTACTACATCGGTGGTGGCAGGCCTGCGCCACCTCCTTGCCATTTTCGTTATAGCAGCAGCAGTGGTAGGTCTGCACTGACTGCTAAATATGTACAAAATTTGCATCATCCAGCGCCTCCTGAGGATGACGTTGGCCAGGTGGCAGGTGTTTTGTCTGTTTATTTGCCGTTCCAGGTGTTGTCGGGACGGGAGTCCGGTGTAGAAGCGGCCGATGCTTTGCGGCGGGCACTCGGGGTGCCTAGGATGCTCGGTCAGGAGACGGCTTCGGTGGATTCAGGACGGACGGCCCCGTTAGTGTCTGGCGACGGGCAGCCTTCTGATGAGTCACAGCGTTTACACACCATACACGTGGGCAGTAATTTTAGTAATGAGAGTAGTCTAGTGGGGCAAGTACCTGTAGGTTGCAGTTCTACGGGGGATTTGTCAGTCACGAGTGGAGTTTGGGGAAATTTCTTAGATGGGTTACGTCAGTTGTTAGCTTCAGTTGATACTTCTCGTAGGTCACAGCTAGCAGGTCCCGTTGGAGCTTGGTCAGCGCAGGGACAGTTAGAGGGGGGTTCTCGTAGGGAGAGTACTGCGAGTGCTGAGGGAGGCTCTTCGTCATTTAACGCCTTAGATGCTGGGGTCCAGACGGAGAAGGTAGATGGGGCTAATAAGCCCTTGCCAGTTTTGGATACTGCAAAGGGGAGCATGTACATTTGCTTTGAAGGACCATTAGGGGCCCACTTAAAGCCAGAGATCCGTGAAAAAATTTGGAAAAGGGAGAATTTGGATATTTTTACTTTATTGCCATTGGAGCGATTTAGTGTGGAACAGTGGGAAAAGGGCAAGGAACATCGTAAGGAGGAGGATGAGGAGAGAAGACGGTATAGGCTGATTCCGCGTACATTTGGGAATTGGCTACATGCTTTTTCCATCATGGCTAGTGTTATAGGGGAGAAATGCCCAGAACATTGTTCCGGTTTATTTTGTTACTTGGATTCTATTTGGGAGGCTTATAGAACGTATGGGGGTACTGCTTGGCTTAAATATGACGAGCAGGTTCGTCAGCATATGGCGTTTCAGTCATCCCTGCGGTGGGATCATAAGGACATAAGCCTTTGGATGTGCCTTATGACTACACCAAAGGGGGCTGGTCAGGGGGGTCATGTTGAAGTCGCGGGTTTGCATAACCCCTTTCAGTCCTCACCCGGCGGGTCTAGATCAGCGGGTTCGTCGGGGAGTTTTAAAAAAGGGGTCTGCTGACTCTACAACGAGAGCACCTATAAATGGGGAACTAATTGTGTCTATAGACACGAATGTGCCGGGTGTAGGGGTGGTAACCACCCCGTCTTCAAGTGTTTTAAGCGGGCACAAGGAGGCACGACGAAGCCAGGGGATGGTTCTGCTAAAGGGGGTGAGTCCAGTGAACCTCGATGCTATGACGCTTTGGCTAAAGAGGTACCCCGACAATGAGAGGGCGCAGCTGTTATTGAAAGGTTTTGGGGACGGATTTAGGATTCCGTTCTCCCCGGGGATGGGTGTTTTGATGGCTAATAATCTGCGTTCGGTGCGGGATCATCCAGAAGTGGTACGAGACAAGTTGCTGAAGGAAGTTTTGTTGGGTAGAATGTTAGGCCCCTTTTCTGATGTTCCTATTTCCAATTTGCGTGTCTCCACACTGGGGGTTGTCCCCAAGAAGGAGGCGGGCAAATTTTGGCTTATACATCATTCATCTTATCCGAAGGGTTCTTTGGTAAATGATGATATTGATGAGTCTTTGACGCGGGTTTCCTATACGTCATTTGATGAGGCGGTTAATTTGGTTAGGACGGCGGGGCAAGGGGCGCTTATGGCTAAGGTGGATGTGGAGTCTGCATTTCGCCTTTTGCCGGTGCACCCAGAATCCATGCACTTGCTGGGGTGCTCGTTTGATGGCCTTTTTTATATTGATAGGTGCCTTCCTATGGGGTGCTCTATTTCTTGTGCCTATTTCGAAGCCTTCAGCATGTTTTTGGAGTGGGTGGTCCGTGAACGAGCTGGCTCTAAAGAAGTTATTCATTATTTGGATGACTTCCTTTGTGTGGGCCCTGCGGCTCGGCCGTCGTGTGCAATATTGTTATGGGCAGTGATGGATGTTTTTGTTGACTTTGGGGTTCCGTTGGGATTTGAAACAACAGAAGGACCAACCACAACGATCTGTTTTTAGGGAATTGAAATTGATTCCCAGGCAATGGAATGTAGGTTGCCAGAGGCAAAACTTATTGATCTGCTGGCAACGGTGCAGGAGGCTCTGGTGAGAACAAAAATCACCCTGCGGCTCCTTCAATCTTTATTGGGGAAACTCAATTTTGCCTGTAGAATTATGCCCATGGGCCGTGTTTTTTGTAGGCGCTTAGCACAAGCAACTGCTGGTGTTAGATGTCCCCACCATTTTATTCACCTTGGCAAGGAGCATAAGGCGGATTTGAGGGTTTGGGATTCCTTTTTGGTAGAATATAACGGCAGATCATTATGGATTGCAGAGGGAGTTTCGAATGTGGAGATGCAAATGTGTACGGATGCTTAAGGTTTTATCGGTTTCGGGGCGTATTTTCAGGGAAAATGGTGTGTTGATACTTGGCCACTAGAGTGGAGGGAGTGTGGTTTGACGAGTAATCTTTGTTTTTAGGAGTTGTTTCCCATTCTTGTTGCGGTGGAAATTTGGGGACCGCTTTTGTCCAATCGGTCAGTGGTTTTTCACTGTGGTAACAAGGCTATTTAGGGCTCATCATGTTCCTGGAGTTTCCAATGACATTGCGGATGCTTTATCTCGATTGCAGTGGGATCGTTTCCGTTGGCTACCTCCAGAGGCGGAGAGGGATCCGGTTTCTTGCCCCGAGCACCTTCGGAGAGGGTGGTGTCGCTCGTCTGATATGGTGGGTGAAGCGTTCGCTGGCCCCTGCTACGTGGGATGCTTATACCAAGATCTGGGTGAGATGGTTCCAGCTGGAGGATTCGTGGTGTAGTCAAGGGAGTCCTTTTAGTGCCTTAGAGGGGATGTTTTGTTTTTTGTTATCTCTTATGGAGAGTGGATCTTCAGCTTCCTCTGTTGTTAAGTCGGTAGCGGCACTTTCCTTTTTCTTTAAGTTAATTGGTTGTACGGATGTTACTAAGCATTTTTTGATACGGCGGGCTCTGCAGGGTTTTCAAAAAGGGCATGTCGGGCAGGATAAGCGTGGGCCGGTGTCTTTTGCAATGTTGGAGGGACATTTTCTCAGTTGCACAGGATATCCCATTCAGATTATGAGAGGTTGTTGTTTCAATTGGCTTTCTCTTGGGCTTTCTATGGGGCTTTTAGGGTTGGCGAATTGGTTAGTCCCTCAAAACGGGTGCAGGGCGGTATTCAAGTAACCGATGTGTTTTTTTCAGGATAGTGTGTTGAGAATAATGTTGTATCATTCAAAAACTGACAGGAATGGAAAAGGTTTTGAGATTTGTTTGACTAAAATTCATGAGGGGGAATCGTGCCCAGTGGGGTGTTTTCTGCTTTCATGGCTGTGTGTCCTCAGGGATTTTCCTCTTTGCTGGTACATGCGGATGGTTCAGCGTTGTCCAGATATCAATTTATTGCTGTCTTTAAGAAATGCGTACAAGGGTTGGGCCTTTCACATCTGGATTACAGCTCTCATTCTTTTAGGATTGGAGCTGCTACTGAGGTTTCTCGTTTTGGGCTCGACACTGCTTCAGTTAAGAGGATTGGCCGCTGGGAGTCCAGCCGCTTTCGTTCCTATGTTAGGCTGCATTTGCTGGAATGTTGATTTCTTTATCTTGGGTTTATTTTTGGTGGGGGGGGGAATGTCATTCTTGTTCTGTGTGACTTATTTTCTGTTGCTTTCAGGGTCTGCAAAATGTGTGGTTTAGCTTCTTGGCCATTCCTATATTTACTGGGCTGAAAGGCGTGCCCGTGTGCGTCCAAATGGTAGGTATTTGTGTATAGATCCGGTTGAGGTGGAGGTACACTGGTTCGGAGTTCGTGGCCTGACCAGGGATCAGGTAAGGCCTTTGTTTCAGGATGCTGTTAGGTCCTGGGGTCTACCTGATATCTTGATAATTCATGCAGGGGGTAATGACATCGGGAGTTATCCCATGCGGAACAACATTAAGAGGGACTTCTTATGTTTTGTAGACACCCATCCTGGGCTTTTGATTATCTGGTCCGAAATTGTACAGCGGTTAAAATGGCGCAATGCGCAGTCAGTGTCGGCGCTGAATGGGACCAGAGTTAAGATTAATAAGACAGTGGGCAAGTTTGTTCGCCTAAATGGTGGGTTGTTAGTTCATCACCGACTATTTGAGGATCGGGGTGCGTACATTGGAAAGGATGGGGTTCACTTAACGGATGTGGGCCTGGATGTTTTTAATTTTGGCCTCCAAGAAGGCCTGGAGTTGGGTTTTCAAGTGTGGCGGCGCATGAAAATTTAAGGAGTCAAGTTTTCATGCTGTGGCGGGTCCTTGGCAACGCTATTTATGTTTTTATATATTGCTGTCTTTGACACAATATATTGGTTTTATTTTAAAGCTATGGATTTGGGCTTCTCTAAGGGGCGGACCCTGGGAAGAGTGGTGCTTTAGCATACCCGTGGTGACGCCACTGTAGCTTATATGGTCATGGCTAGTGGTTTAAGGGTATTGCTTTATTTATGTTTTGGAGGTTGTCAAGGACTTAGCCACATAATGTTATAATGTTAATTATGTTTATGATATGTTTATACTTGTTTTTTATATATTCTCAGGTTCTGTAAAATAAATCATCTAATAAAGCTGTGACAAGCACCTTACAATTTTAATTGTGCCGTTGTATATTTATTAGATAGGAGGGTGTTTGTGTGGCCCCTTGTCGCTCTTGTACCGTCATGTGGTGACAGAGCCTCTTTAAGGGTTCACGGTTATGGCTCATTTTTTTTGTCAGCGCTTCCCTGAAAAGGGCGCTGTACTCTTTGCATGCTTAGATAATGTAGCATATTTAGTGCACACAAGCTGCATGGAGGTGCAGCTTGGTGGTGCTATAATGAGAAATTCAGGCGTCGTTTGTCATTATGTCCGGAGATTGGCTGGGCATCCAAGGCAATCAGTGTTTGGAATCAGCTCATCCTGTATCAGCGACATCCTCAATCCTCTCTAGAAGGAGTAATTTCCTCTAGATCGTATCCTTGGGCTTTGGCTAGAGTGCCCAAACAGGAGTCTCCATGCAGATGATTGATGTGATAGAGACAGCGTTGAATATAACAGGTGGAAGTTGCCTGGGGCCTCCCTACGATTGAGTTGCTGAGGCGGTGGGTGGAAGTTGCCTGGACCTCCCCATAAAAGAGATAAGGGTTGTTGAAGGGTAAGAAAGAGGAAAAGCCCCGATTTGAAGTGGATGTTAGAACTGTATCAGTGAGGAGCCCAAGCTCCGTCCAAAGGTAGGCAAGCTGGTGAGCCACCATTGCCTGCATTGCCTGAAATTGTGGCCATTTTGTACAGATTTTAGCCTACTAAAAGGATTTGCATCAAATCTGGTATTCTTGTCATCATTTCATGACTAACAATGCGCGCACTTAACTGATACCCGCTCCTAAACATTTTGGCATAGTTGGCAGGATAGTCACAGCCCAGGAAAGATGGCATGCCGTATGGAGTGCCCAAGGAGTGAGCAGAGGGCACGGCAGGAAGGTTTACATGATGAATTTCACAGAGAGTATAGTCGTAGTTCCATTGGAGGGTAATCTAGTGCCGGAGTTGCAGTCATAAGTACGCTCTTGCCAAGTGCACCTTTGGCTGCATTTCAGTAACTGTAATGAGCCACAAGGAAGATTTCAAGAGGCGGGTAGAGAGGAGTCTCCCAGCAAGAGAAAGACAAGAGGCTGTGCATGAGACTGAGACAAAGAAGGGAGTCCTGGGACCTTGAGTATGAGATTGTTAAGTATGTGCCTCGCCTGTGAGAGACTGTAACCACTAAGCTTTGAACCTGAGGCCCAAGTAATTTTGAAGAGGGCCTGAACTGAGTCTAACAGGGCCTTCAGAGACTGTCGGAAGAAGGCCCAATTTGTGTGAAAGGAATCTGTGTTTTTGTTTCCGTTATTTTAGTTGCTTATTTTTCCTGGTGCCGGGAATGGCACCGAATAAGGCAAGGGGGCAATGAAAGGTATGGAAGGGAGTCTCCCCTATTCACGAGAAGAGCCGTATGGAGTAATGTAGAGATAGATTTTGCTGTCTCTTTCAATGCTTTTGTGTTATGCATGTTTAACACTGTATTTCCTTTATAGGTCCAGGACTAGAGGAGATGAGCGGTCACTATATGCATATATACTTCCATTGCGATGCTGCCACCTAGTGGCCAGGAATCATTTTTATGTGTTGTTTTAGTCACAGGACTACATGTTCTGAGCTGTGCAGATGCTCACGTCAGCAAAGCTCACTGCTATGTAACACTGTTCAGACAATGGTGGCTGACCCTGTTTATTGCAGGCACCGGGAATACCGGCTCGGGCACTGTCTTTTACATTTACTTTAGTGTGCAAAAACAGTGTAGTATGGGCAAGTAATCAGTGTCGGAACATTGAATAACTCACAAAAGGCTGTTTTTAAATTTGATAAAAGGCGACTGTTCCCACCTAATGGGTTCAGGTGCAAGGGCTGCGACCCATAAATCAGCAACTATTGTGCCAACAGGGCTGAGTAGGCCCTGAAGCCAGAGAAGGGCCCATTGCTGTGGCGGTGGAGTGCAGGAACCTCTCCACAGATGATTGCTGTGAAAGAGGCAGCATTGGATGTAACAAGTGGAAGTTGCGTGAAGCCTCCCTGTTATTTAGTTGCTGAGACGATGGGTTACCCCTGTATCAGGGAAGAGTCCGAGCTCTGTCCCAAGGAAACCAAGCTGGTAAAACCCAATTTCCTGCATTGCCTGAAATTGCCGCCACTTTGTGTAATATTTTAAGTGACTGTGCCTCTCTGCTAAGAACAGTTTTTTGTATTTCCTTTTGGTCGTTTTGCAAACATTACCGGCCTACCAAAAGAAACCTGCATCAAACCTGGGTTTCTTGTCATCATACTGCCAGTAACAATGCAAGGTCAAATACATTAGAAAAATGGACAAAAGTAGATGGTCCAGCGCAGTCAAGTTTAAAACAGAGCGTAGTTCCAAAGTGCCTACGCGTTTCAGATGTATACCACATCCTTCCTAAAAGCTATCCAGCACAGTGGAGCTGTCCAGCAAAAGTGGTGCTGAAACAGAGAGCCGGTGATAGAACATCACTGCTCTAATAGTAAGTTGTGTACTTACAGCATTGTTTGATAGATAGTTATCAATGATAGGATGAGGGATAACAATAATCCAATTTTATCCTTGAGTAGTGGATAGAGTATTAATGCTTATTTTTGTTTATTAGGCTGTCGGATATGAACCTCTGCAATACTCACATCGAGATATTAAAACATAAATAGACGCTAAAAAATACATCATTTAAACAGTTAAAGACAATACATGAATACATAAACTGGAAAAAAGGGAATTATATACTGGTCTTTAAGGGTAATTGGTGTTGAAAAAAATCTTTGTATACTAAACCGCCATTTGATTAATAAGGAATGTGATGGGGGAGGGACCCCTTGGTACGGACAGTTAGGTGTCATCTGTAAAGGCCGTGAACATTGACAGGTAATATTAATTATTAGATCATATTAAATTCTGCCGATAATTTCATAGATTCTTTTACTAATAATTGAACAATAATTCTGGTCCTGAAAGGGTAAATCTAAGACTGAATAGCTATTAAAAATAAAAGGGGAGTCCTGACTACAAAACAGAGGGTAAAGAACAGAGATGTTCCTCACCTCTGTACCTGAGATATGGTTGTGTTATACTAGATATTGTCTATAGAAGATATACATGTTAAAACCACATATATTCTGATGTATCAGGAAGATACTATCACACCTCTGCCGGTCTAGAACTCATATCTAGCCTGAGTGTTAGCAGTAATTAATATAAATATTAATTACCTGTCTTGTGATTCCTTTCTTGCTGCTGACAGGGTTATATGTCACGTTCCTTCTTCTCACTGGGATCCGTCATCTGTAAAGAATCAAAGGTGTGATAATATGTTCCTGATACATGTTATAGACACTTATATGTATAACACACTAGGGCCATAATTATTTATCTCAGGTATAATGTACAAATAGAAAATAATAAAAGCCCCTCCTCCTCCGCTTTTATTCATTCTCAATATTTTCAATGTTTTTTTTGAACGGAAGCAAAAGTGCAGACTGCAGAACTTTTGTTTCCGTTCAAAAAAACAGAAACCTATTGAACGGGGACAAACGGAAAGCAACTGATACAAAACAATTACCATTGAAATCATTGGTAATTCTAATGGAACCGTTGCATTTCGTTTAATGTATCGATCTTCTCTTACTCTGACGGAAGAGAGGTAAACTCATAGTAACGCCATTGTGAAAAAAGCCTTAGCCGTGGAGCGTTAATTAAAATTCATATATATACACGAATTGTACTGGGTGGATTGCTGAGATAGACTAGATGTTCTAACCTTATCTGGCTTCATGTATCATAAATGCCTAGAAGTACAAGGGCTGTTGTTGCCCAAAGTAGCCATTCCGTATCCACATTTTGTTTTTTCCGATTTAGAAAACTAAAGTTGAACTTTGGTTGCTTGGGCCGCATAGAATCTTGTCCCTTTTCCCCATGTCCTGCAAGCTTATTGTCTGTTCTTCCTCTGATGACAACTGCCTAACTATACTAGAGGCTGGTAGACAAAGCACCAATTTCTAACCAATTATGATTTCACACCTATATGACATCATAAGAAACAATTAGCAAAGGAAGCTGGGACTGATCTGTGTTATGATTACATACAGCATGTTGGTACATGAACTACAATTTAATATTGTAACCCCCTAGATTGTGATTTACAATAGAATAAAATGTTTTACTTGAAGCAGAACTCCCTGAAAAGTGTCTCCCAATGGTGAATTTGCTCTCCTGTGAGTCGGCATTTCAGCGTTATTAGAGGAATGTTGGGCCTTAAAACAATAAATCTAAATCCTGTTTTTATTTTTCTAGCAATGGTCAGAAAAAAAGATATCTGATTGGTGGCTATGGGGCCCAGGGTTCCTATGATAACACTGTATTGCCAGAGCAACAGGTAGTGTTGTCACAGGTACACAGGCAAAGGATCACATCTCAGGTGAGACTAGTAACCTAGGTCACTCATAACAGCGAAAGAAATATATATATATATATATATATATATACATTTAACATAAAAAAATGTAAATATATTACACAGCCTTTTCCTATGGAACTATAGAGTCAGCCATGGAGTGTTATTTAAAATTCACATACTGTATACGCACACATTGTACTAGGTGGATTGCTGAAATAGACTACATGATCTAACCTAACCTGGCTTCATGTATCATAGATGTTTAGAAGAACAAGGGTTGTTGCCCAAAGTAGCCAATCAGTATCCACATTTTGCTTTTTCCAGTTTAGGAAATGAAAGCTGAACTTTGGTTGCCTTGGGCAACATAGAATTAGTATAATAATAATAATAATAATAATAATAATAATAATTCCCTGTTCTGTCTCTTATTCCACATCTTCATGCTTCACCACAAAGGCCTCAACTGTATGAGACACAGAGCATCCAGTTCTAAGCAATTATGACATCATAAGAGAGGATGATGAAAGGATGCTGGGTAGGACACTATGTGATTACAAACAGTATATTATATTAGTACAGTATGATCATGTGGAATGATCTGCCTGTACCATAATGCTTTGATACATTTTGTCCCTTATTGTGCAAATTACAAATGAAGAATTATAGTTTTGAAGGAATTGTATGTGTGGGGCAGTTTGCTATAATCTACACTTTTAAGTAAAATGCAGAAATTCATCATGTACTACTTTCATACGTTGGTCCTACCCTAGTCATGCTCTTGAACTAGCCACCTAGGTATATACACACACACATGCACCTGCCCACACTGCCAAACGTACCAATACCTGGTGTAATAACCACAGTATCACTGTGCTTGAGACACCAGACCCAACAATACAGACGAGCTGAAGGCCGCTATCACAGCAACCTGGGCTTCCATAACACCTCAGCAGTGCCACAGGCTGATCACCTCCATGCCACGCCGCATTGATAACACCTCAGCAGTGCCACAGGCTGATCGCCCCCATGCCACGCCGCATTGATAACACCTCAGCAGTGCCAGAGGCTGAATGCCTCCATGCCACGCCGCATTGATAACACCTCTGCAGTGCCACAGGCTGATCGCCCCATGCCACGCCGCATTGATAACACCTCAGCAGTGCCACAGGCTGATCACCCCCATGCCACGCCGCATTGATAACACCTCAGCAGTGCCACAGGCTGATCACCTCCATGCCACGCCGCATTGATAACACCTCAGCAGTGCCACAGGCTGATCGCCCCCATGCCACGCCGCATTGATGCAGTAATTCATGCAAAAGGAGCCCGACCAAGTATTGAGGGCATATACTGTACATAGTTTTCATAGGCCAATATTTCGGTATTAAAAATCATTCTTAAAATTTGGCTTATATAATATTATAATTTTCTGAGACACGAAATTTTGGGTTTTCATTAACTTGTTAGCCATAAGATAATCATCAACATTAAAAGAAAAAAATGCTGGATAAAGATTCCTCTCTGTGTAATGAATCTATATAATATATGAGTTTCACTTTTTGAATTGAATTACTGAAATAAATTAACTTTTTGATGATATTCTAATTCATTGAGGAGGACTAGTATGTATATATATATATATATATAGCAATAAAATAATCCAAGTATGAGGCAGCACTCTTTGGTTGCTAATACTTAACCCCTTAAGGACGCAGCCTAGTTTTGGCCTTAAGGCTCAGAGCCCATTTTTCAAATCTGACATATTTCACTTTATGTGGTAATAACGTGGGAATGCTTAAACCTACCCAAACGATTCTGAGATTGTTTTCTTGTGACACATTGGGCTTCATGTTCGTGGTAAAATTTGTTCGATATATTCAGTGTTTATTGGTGAAAAATTGCAAAATGTAGAGAAAATTTTGAAAAAATTGCATTTTTCAGAATTTAAATGCATCTGCTTGTAAAACAGACGGTTATACCACCCACAATAGTTACTAGTTCACATTCCCATATGTCTACTTTAGACAGGCATCGTTTTTTTAACATTATTTTATTTTTCTTGGACGTTACAAGGCTTAGAACATAAACAGCAATTTCTCATATTTTTAAGAAAATGTCAAATGCCTTTTATTTAAGGTACCTGTTCAGTTCTGAAGTGCCTTTGAGGGGCCTATGTATTAGAAACCCTGATAAAACACCCCATTTTAAAAACTAGACCCCTCAAAGTATTCAAAACAGCATTTAGAACGTTTTTTAACCCTTCAGTCATTTCACAGGAATTAAAGCAAAGTGGAGGTGAACTTTGCAAATTTCATTTTTCTTGCGGAATTTCAATTTTATTCATTTTTTTTTTCTGTAACACAGAAGGTTTTACCAGAGAAACACTACTAAATATGTATTGTCCAGATTCTGCAGTTTTTAGAAATGCCCCACATGTGGCTCTACTGCGCTCGTGGACTAAAACACAAGCCCTAGAAGCAAAGAAGCACCTAGTGCATTTTGAGTCCTCTTTTTTTATTAGAATATATTTTAGGCAGCATGCCAGGTTTGTAGAGGTGTTGAGGTACCAAAACAGTAGGAATCCCCCAAAAGTGACCCCATTTTGGAAACTACACCCCTCAAGGAATTCATTTATGGTTGTTGTTACCATTTTGACCGCACAGTTTTTTCACAGCACGTATTTGAATTGGGCTGTGAAATGAAAAAAATGTCATTTTTTCCAAATAAATGTCATTTGTGATCAAAATTTCTTATTTTCACAGGGAACAAAATACCCCATTTGGTTGCCCAATTTGTCCTTAGTGTGGCAATACCCCATTTGTGGTGATAAATTGCCGTTTGGGCCCATGGGAGGGCTCAGAAGGAAAGGAGCGCTATATGTTTGTTGGAGTCCAGATTTTGCTGGATTGGTTTTCGGGTGCCATGTCGTATTTGCAGAGCCTCAGGGGTATCAAAGCAATGGAAACCCACCAAAAGTGACCCCATTTTGGAAACTACACCCCTCAAGGAATTCATTCATGGTTGTTGTTAGCATTTTGAGCACACAGTTTTTTCACAGCACCTATTTCAATTGGGCTGTGACATTAAAAAAATGAAATTTTTTCCAATAAGATGTAATTTTTTATCCAAATTTCTTATTTTCACAGGGAACAAAATGCTCAATTTTGTTGCCCAATTTCTCCTGACTGCAGCAATACCCCATTTGTGGCAATAAACTGCCGTTTGGGCCCATGGGAGGCCTCAGAAGGGAAGGAGCGCTGTGTGTTCTTTGGAGTCCAGATTTTGCTGGATTGGTTTTCGGCTGCCATGTCGCATTTTCAGAGCCCCAGAGATATCAAAGCAATGGAAACCCACCAGAAGTGACCCCATTTTGGAAACTACACCCCTCAAGGAATTCATTTATGGGTAATGTGACCATTTAGACCCCATAGTTTCTTCACAGAACTAATTTGAATTGGGCTGGGAATGAAAACAAAATTATTTTTTTCAAATAATATGTAGTTTTGGCTGAAAATTTCTTATTTTCACAAGAAACAAAATACCCCATTCTGTTGTGCAATTTGTTCTGAGGGCCGCAATACCCCATTTGTTGTGATAAACTGCCGTGTGGGCCCATGGGAGGGCTCAGAAGGAAAGGACCACCATTTGGCCTACTGGGGATTTTCTAGTGCGAAGTCATGTATGCAGAAGCACCTGAGGTACCAGTACAGTTGAAACGCGCAAGAAGTGACCCCGTTTTAAAAACTACACCCTTAAGGCATTCATCTAGAGGTGTAGTGAGCATTTTGACCGGAGACCTACACCCCATAAACTGTAATGTGGGTTCTCCCGGGTATGGCAATACCCTACATGTGGCTGTTATCTGCTGCCTGGACACACGGCAGGGCTCAGAGGGTAAAGACGAGGGGGGATAAGCTGTGCGGAGTGCATCAGGGTAAGTAAAATTGGGGTAAATTATAAACCAAGGGATGTATGATAAATTTTAAAACACTCTTTCATACAGAGCTCTGGTTATTCGGGACACGTGTCACATTGATATATTGTATCATCCCTTATCGCCCTCTTATAGCAGACTTTGCACCTCTTTTGACTTTTTCCCTTCTTGCCAGTTTGGGGAACTTCCCCTGGAAAGTGTTGCCGCCCTGGTACGATGCGTGTGGCCCCGCTTCCAGAAGTACTGGGTGCCCCCCCTTCTTGGTCCCTAAAGATTAGGTTCTTGATAATCACATCTTGAAATTACAGGAAAGTTCCCGTCTGGCCTGCACATCGACGTAGCACGTACGCATTGTACAAAGCCATCTGTATGATGTGCACGGCCAGCTTCTTATACCACACCGCATGGCGCTGTAGGGCTTCAGGGCTTGATTTTACAAGTCCATCCCTCCCATGTACCTATTGTAGTCCAGGATGCAGTCTGGTTTGGGGGTGGCCTTTCCTTCATATATCCTAAACCTGTAGGTATACCCTGATGCACTCTCGCAGCTTATACATCTTCACGCCATACCTTGCCCTCTTACCCGGCAGGTACTCGCGGAATTGAACCCTCCCTTTAAAATGTACCAGGGACTCATCAATAGAAATACACTTCTCGGGGTGTATGCTGGGGAAAACCGGGCACTGGAACGGTCTAATAGGGGTCTCCGTTTATACAAACGGTCAAAACTGGGGTCATCACGGGGTGGGCACGGCTCATTATCAGTATAATGTAAGAAGCGAAGTATTGCCTCATTTATTTATTTTTTTAGGTTCCAGTTCAGTTCTGAAGTTGCTTTGAGGGGCCCATATATTAGAAACCCCTATGAAACACCCCATTTTAGAAACTAGACCCCTCAAAGTATTCACAACAGCATTTAGAAAGTTTATGAACCCTTTAGGTGTTTCACAAAAATTTAGAGCAAAGTAGAGGTGAAATTTAAATTATTTTTTTTGTCAGAAAATCCTCTTTATACCATTTTTTTTTATAACACAAAAGGATTTATCAGAGAAACGCAAATTAATACGTATTGCCCAGATTCTGCAGTTTTTAGAAATATCCCACATGTGGCCCTCGGGCGGTAATGGACGGAAGCACCGGCCTCCGAAGCAAAGGAGCACCTAGTGGATTTTGAGGCCTCTTTTTTATTAGGCACCATGTCCGGTTTGAAGAGGTCTTGTGGTGCCAAAACATTGGGAACCCCCCAAAAGTGACCCCAATTTGAAAACTAGACCCCTTGAGGAATCCATTGTAGTTTTCTTGGGGTGCATGCGGCTTTTTGATCAGTTTTTAATCTATTTTTAGGTGGCGTGGTGACTAAAAAACAGCAATTCTACTATTGTTTTTTTATTCTTTTTTTTTTTACAGCGTTCACCGTGCGCTATAAATAAAATATTCACTTTATTCTGCGGGGTGATACGATTACGGCGATACCATATGTTTATATTTTTTTTTTATGTCTTATGGCGTTTGCACAATAAAATACGTTTTGTAAGCAATCATTCACTTTTTGTGTTACCTTATTGTAAGAGCCATAACGTTTTTATTTTTCCATCAATCAAGCCGTGCGAGGACTTATTTTTTGTGTAACGAACTGTAGTTTCAATCATTACCATTTTTAGGTACATGCGACTTTTTGATCTCTTTTTATTCCATTTTTTGGGAGGTGAAGTGACCAAAGAATTGTGATTGTGGTACGGTTTATTATTATTTTATTTTACGGCGTTCATCGTGCGGGATAAATAACGAAATAGTTTTGTAGTTCAAGCCGTTACGGACGCGGCGATACCAATTATGTATAGTTTATTTGTTTGTTTATATATTTTTATTAATAATAAAGGACTGATAAGGGAAAAGGGGGATTTTTACTTTTATTACTTTTAAATCTTTTATTTTCTTATTTTTACACATCTTTTTTTAACTTTTTTTTTTACTGTATTACTTTGTCCCACTAGGGGACTTGAGGGCAGGAGGCCCTGATCGCTATTCTAATACACTGCACTACATGCGTAGTGCAGTGTATTAGAACTGTCAGCTACTCACTGACAGCAAGCATAGTGGGTAATGACGTTGTCAGGACCCACTAGGCTTCCGTCTATGGCATAGCCGGACGCCATTGTTTGGTGTCCGGTTGCCACAGTCACCATCGCCGGCCGCTATCGCGTAGCAGGCCGGCGATGGCAGCTTAACCCCTAAAAAGCCGCAATCTCTATAGAACGCGGCTTTTAAGGGGTTAATCAGCGGTGACACAGCGATCGGTCCCCGCTGTAGGAGCTGTGACAGCTGCTGTAAGAGACAGCAGCGTCACAGCTCCTGTATGTGTCGGGAGGACGGCCGAAACGGCCGTTACTCCCGTGACGTACTATTACGTCATGGAGCGCGAACGATACAGCTGCCATGACGTAATAGTACGTCAAGGAGCGGGAAGGGGTTAAGGCACTTGTCGTGTGTCTGGTGAGGATTTGCACCCTATACTATACGGGATAGTGCGGCTGTTCTACCTATTTTTGTATTTATAAAATTATATATTATTCACAGAGTAAGAAAACAAAGGGAATTTAAAACCTCCTTTTCACAGGGAGAACAATGCAATTTTTCAGTGAAATATACATTAAAAAAATGTGTTCTACAGTGCATATATAACATTGTCAAATAGTACTAAATACTACTATACAATAGTACTAAAATGACCAAATGATAAAATACTGCAATAATAGTGCTACACAACGCATTCATAATGATGCTGTATGGTTTCAAATAAAAATGCTATAAAGCACTCAAGTAATAGTGCCGAAATAACGGTGAGATATGTGCCAAAATAATAGTCTCATACAGTGCCAACATAATGGTACTATACAGTGGTCAGTTAACAGTGCTATACACTGCCACGCACTGCCCAGATAACAGTGTTCATATAATAGTATCAGCAATAATACTACCCTTAGTGTGCACATATAAAAATGGCAGTCATAGTGCACATTGCAAATGACTTCCCCTTGTTATTTGCTCTTAGCTGGAAGACCATATTTAACTGTCAAAAGCCAATTACTATGTCATTGTTTCTAATTAACAGATTAATATATTATAATGCTAGAACCCTACCGATCTAGCATTTTTTACCTATCCAGTGAATTGGTGAAAAATGCTGGAGGCTGGAATATCCCTTTAAAGGGGTTGTCCAGGATTAGGAAAGAATGGCTACTTTTTTCCAAAAACGGCACCACACCTGTCCACAGGTTGTATGTGGTATTGCAGCTTGGCCACATTTACTTCAGCTGCAATACCAGACACTACCCAAGGATAGGTGTGGCGCTGTTTAGGAATGAAGCAGTTATGGGTTCTTTTTATCCTGGACTATTACTTTAAGCCTTTCAGTACACAGCCATTATTTGAATTTTCGGTTTCATTTTTTGCATCGATAAAGCCATATGAGGGCTTGTTTTTTAGTGGGACGAGTTGTCGTTTTTCACTACACCATTTATTGTACCATATAATGTATTGGGAAACAGGAAAAAAATTATTTGTGGGGTGGAATAGGAAAAAAACTGTGATTCCTCAAACTTTTTAGGGGTTTCACTTTTACGGCTTTCACCGTATGGTAAAAATGGCATGTTAACTTTACGATTACAGCGATATCAAATGTATATATTTTTTTTCATGTTTTACAAGGAAAAAACGAATTGTTAAAAATAAAATGTGTGTTATGTCACCACATTCTGAGAGCCATAACTTTGTAAATTTTTCTGTGAATTGAGCGGTATGAGGGCTTATTTTTTGTGGGGCAAGCTGTTGTTTCTATTGGTACCATTTTGGGCTACATGAGACGTTTTGATCACTTTTTATTTCTTTTTTTGTGGGATATGAAGTGACCAAAAACAGTGATTCTGGCGGTTTAATTTTTTATGGCGTTCACCGTGCGGGTTAAATAATGGTATATTGTAATACTTCGGACTTTTACGGCTGTGGCGATACCAGTTTTGTTTATTTTTTACATTACTTTATAGGAGAAATGGGTAAAGTATTTTTTTAGTAAATGTAAATTTTAATTTTTTTACACTACTAAAAATGTGTGAAACTTTTTTTTTTACATATTTCATTAGTCCCCCTAGGGGACTTGATCTACTGATCGCTGGTACAATAACCAGCAATACTAATGTTTTGCATTTTGTTTTGTCATTTTTACAGTCTCCTGTTAGGCAGGGCTTAAAGGAACAGTGTCATGGCAAATAATTTTTTTTATATGTTAAAGATGTTAGTGCTTTAATAAAAACGTTTTTATTCATTTGTGTGTTTGTGTTTTACTTTTTCTTATTTTTACACTTTTTCTTCCCTATGGGGGCTGCCATTTTTTGTTCCATTTCTGTGTGTGTCGATTAACGACACACACAGACATGGAGTACGGCAGCCACAGTCCCATAGGGACTGCGAACGGCTCCCGTCCCATTGACTGCCGTGTACGGCGTCTGTGTGGGAACTGCGCATGCGCCGCTCCCACACAGTCCTATTCGAAATTGGCGCCGTCCGGCGCCATTTTCCTGTGGACCGGAAGTCGCGGCCGGACAGTAATATTACTACTTCCGGTCGCGGCTTCCGGACTTGTGCACATGGAACAGCGGCAGCAAAGGGAGCGGACGGGCCGGAGGGAGCCGCGGCGGCAGGAGCAGGTAAGAGATTTCAATGTATGTTAGTGTTTGTGTGTGTTTACTACTGCATTCTTGCGGTCGTCGGTCCCACCTGGTGATGAAGAGATTGGGGGGGATGTGCACGGGGTGTCAATTGCAGGGGCGAGCTAGGCCGGGAAAAGGGGGCATGTGGCCTTAAGGGTGCGCGACTGCACAGTGGGCATCACTCACCCACTGTGTAAGGGTCGGCACAGCACATCAGCTGTAGAGAGCAGACTGTCAGAGATAGTGATAGGCAGGTGCTGGAGTCAATCTCCCTGACAGTCTGCTCCTCTGTGCTGCTGTGCACTGTCCCTGACTGCAACTAGGAGGTGTAGGACCTGTGGTGTCTATATAGTAAAGATAGTGTAAGTCTACATAGTGTGTGTATAGTGTTTATAGTGTGTATAATGTAAGTTTATATAGTGTGTGCATAGTATATATTGTGTGTGTATAGTGTAAGTCTATATAGTGTGTGGCGTGTGTGTATAGTGTTTATAGTGTGCATAATGTAAGTGTATATAGTGTAAGTCTATATAGTGTGTGGTGTGTGTATAGTGTGTATAATGTAAGTCTATATAGTGTGTTTTTAGTGTATATAGTGTAAGTCTATATAGTGTGTGCTGTGTGTATAATGTAACTCTAAAAAGTGTATATAGTGTAAGTGTGTGTGTATAATGCACATAGTATGTGTGTGTATAATGTATTGTGTGTGTATAATGTAAGCATGTGTGTGTGTATATAGTGTGTGTGGTTTGAATATATAGCGCATGGTGTGAGTGTAAATTGTATATAGTGTGTGTGTGTGTGTGTGTGTGCGTGTGTGTGTGTATGGTGTATATAATGTAAATCTATATAGTGTTCATAGTGTGTATAATGTAATTCTATATAGTCTGTGGTGTGTGTATGGTGCATATACATACCTCCCAACTTTGAAGTATCACAAAGCCACAGCAATTTATTTTTTCTTTTAAGCCACACCTCTAATCCCACCCAATCCCCGCTTATACACACTCGGTTCAGCCCACACAGTATCATGCTCCCATAGTGCCTCCCACACAGTATAATGCCAAATAGCTGCCACTATACAGTATAATGCCCCATAGATGCACCCATACAGTATAAAGCCAACACAGATGCCCCCATGCAGTATAATGCCCAAACAGATGCCCACATACAGTATAATTCCCACACAGATGCCTGTACACAGTATAACTCCCAAACAAATACCCCCAGACAGCATAATGCCCCATAGAGCATAGTGCTCCCATAGCTGTCCTATACAGTATAATGCCCCCATAAAGTATAATGCCCACACAGTTTACCCCATACAGTATAATGCCCTCATAGCTGCCCCCTATAGCTTAATGCCCACATACAGTATAATGCCCCCAAAGCTGCCCCTAGTGCCAGTGCCCTTGTAGATAGTGCCACAGTGCCCATGTAAATAGTGCACCTATATAGTGCCACAGTGTCCATAGTGATAGTGCCACTCCCCCCTTGAAGATAGCGTTACTCCCCCCTTGTAGAAAGCACCATTGGGACTCCCTCTAGGAGCAGAATCCCCAGACAAAGCATAGGCCGCGGCTTCCGCTCCTAGAGGGAAGCCCTGATGTCACTGTCCATTTATGGACAGTGACGTCAGTAGCTACTCTTTGAGCGGAATCCCCGTTGCCAACTCTGGCCGGGGATTCCGCTCCAGGAAGAGCCCCTAACGTCAATGTCCATATATGGACAGTGACCTCAGGGGTTTCCTCTAGGAGCGGAACCCCCAGCCAGATCATCGGCAACGGGGATTCCCCTCATTCAATAGCCACTGACATCACTGTCCATATGTGGACAGTGACGCCAAGGGCTTCCCCGAGCACAGCGCTTAAAGAAGCGTTGTGTCTGGGGAGTCTCCGGCGAGTGGAGGAGCTCCCTCTGCTCCTCCGCTCTGAACTAATTCTGAAGTAGGGAGCTGATGATTCCCTGCTTCAGTATTGGGTTCAACTGAATCTGCATTCTGAGGACGCAGAAAGAGTTGACAGTGGGACATCCCCAAGGCTGCCCGGGACAGTGGGACACTGCCCGTAATCCGGTTGGCAGATATGCCTATAGTGTAAGTTTGTGTATAGTGTGTGCGTGTAGTGTGTGGTTTGAATAAATAGTGTGTGGTGTTAATGTGATTTGTATGTAGTGTGTGATGTGCAAACACAAAAGCATACATCACAAAAAGACCCTTATAACACAGTACAATGGGTACGGTGCCTCCGGATTAAATTGGAATAAAAGGGGAAGAATGGCCAGTAAAGAGGGAAAAAATGGCACTCGGTTAGAGGAATAAAGAATAAAAAATATTTTGATTAAATATAAATATTTCAGCAAAATTTGTAAGGTGATCCTGCATTAGAGAAAATGTTACACACGGGCAGGTAGGCACAATCCACAGCCACACATTTCATATATGTAAACACCAATACAATACATAAATGAACATCAATATTTCATAGAGTATTAAAAGGTAACTCAGATATGTACATCAGTATTATTTAGATGTTCAATTCATTAATAAATAGTATATATAGTGTGTGGTATATAGTGTGGTGTGTATAGTGTGTGTGTGTGTGTGTGTGTGTGTGTTTGTGTGTGTGCGTGCACTGTGTATAGTACTAACAAATGAAAGATGGGCCAGTGCTCAGTGGACTGGGAGTCCGCTGCTGATACAATAATCCCGGCTCACTACTACTGTAGCAGCCAAGGCAGTGCGGTTACCAAAAGTGATGTGTAGTGTAGAGGTGTGTGTATGTAGTGTTTATAGGATAAGTGTAGTTGATGCAATGTATGTAGTGTGTGTATAGTGTATGTAGTGCGTTTAGTGTATACATTGTTTTGTTTATGTATGTGTGTGTGTGTGTGTGTGTTTGTGTGTATACTAGCAAATACCAGATGGGCCAGTGATCAGTGGGCTGGGAATCCGCAGCTGACACAATTATACCTGCTCACTACCGCTGTATCAGCCACAGCAGTACCGATGCCAATAGTACCCGACACTGGCCACTATTAATCGGATTTGTGGATTTGATTTACAGAAATTATGTAAACCAATTTCAATAGATGACGGCCACCATCACTTACCTCTCTTCACACCTCTCCACCTTCGTGCGCCACCGTAATAGGTCCTTACACATCCAACTGCAAACACACGGTCCTTGTGCTGAACAGCATCAGGACTTAGTGCGGCAGCGTCTGTAGGTAAAGAGGAAACAGCGAGCAGCTGAAAGTAAAAGATGGGGTCTGAGGTCTGAATTAAAGGGGTTGGCCCATGAAAACCATTTATCACCTATCTGCAGGATAAGCAATAAATGGATGATCCCTTTGGGGGCCTCACTGAACACGAAAACAAGGGTTTGAATCGAACGGCGGTCAAAATAGCTCTCTGACTTCACTATAGTATACTAGTCCTTCTCAATGAATTAGAATATCATCGTCTTAAAGTTAATTTATTTCAGTAATGCAATTCAAAAAGTAAAACTCATATTATATAGATTCATTACACACAGAGTGATCTATTTACAGCATTTTTTTCCTTTTAATGTTGATGATTATGGTAACAGTTAATGAAAACCCAAAATTTAGTGTCTCAGAAAATGTGAATATTAAATAAGCCCAATTTCAAAAATTATTTTTAGTACCGAAATGTTGGCCTACTGAAAATGTATATGCACTCAATACTTGGTCGGGGCTCCTTTTGCATGAATTACTGCATCAATGCGGCGTGGCATGGAGGCGATCAGCCTGTGGCACTGCTGAGGTATTATGGAAGCCCAGGTTGCTTTGATAGCGGCCTTCAGCTCATCTTCCTCTTGACAATACCCCATAGATTCTCTATGGGATTTAGGCCAGGCGAGTTTCCTCTGGCCAATCAAGCACAGTGATACTGTGGTTATTAAACCAGGTATTGGTACTTTTGGCAGTCTGGGCAGGTGCCAAGTCTTGCTTGAAAAAGAAATCAGCATTGCCATAAAGCTTGTCAGCAGAGGGAAGCATGAAGTGCTCTAAAATTTCCTGGTAGATGGATGCGATGACTTTGGACTTGATATAACACAGTGGACCAACACCAGCAGATGACATGGCTCCCCAAACCATCTCTGACAGTGGAAACTCCACACTGGACTGAGAGCAACTTGGATTGAGTGCCTCTCCACACTTCCTCCAAACTCTGGGACCTTGATTTCCAAATGAAATGCAAATTTTACTTTTAATCTGAAAACAGGACTTTGGATCACTGGGCAACAGACCAGTCCTTTCTCTCCTTAGCCCAGGTAAGACGCTTCTGACATTGTCTCTGGGTCATGAGTGGCAATGACTGTGTTCTGGACAACTGTCAAGTCAGCAATCTTCCCCATGATTGTGTCGCCTACTGAACCAGACTGTTGGACCATTTAAAAGCTTAGGAAACCTTTGCAGGTGTTTTGTGTTGATTAGCTTATTAGAGTGTGACATCATGAGTCTACAATCTTCAACTTTTGGCCAATATTCAAATTTTCTGATAGACAAAATTTTGGGTTTTCATTAACTGTTAGCCATAATCATCAACATTAAAAGCCAAAAATGCTGGAAATAGATCACTCTGTGTAATCAGTCTATACAGTGCCCACCAAAAGTTCCGAAACACCCTCATAACTTTTGAACGGCTCGAGGTAGAGGGTTGAAATTTGGTGGGATTTAATGGGGTCATAAAATCTACCAGTTTATTGAAAAGAAAAAAACACACCCTTGGGGGCGGTGGGGTGGTCGGGGTTAGCAAAATCTTAAATGGCACTGGGGTCGAGTGGGGGCTCATTTGAAAGAGCTTTTCAATATGAAAACAATGCCGCTGAGATATTTAACTTTAAAGTTATCATCGTCATTATCGGCTACCGCCGGTGTTTGCATTACCCAGAATGTACCGCGCGGGTAAAATCCTAAATGTGTGTGGGCACGTGTGCATGTGCGAGCTTAGGAATGTCACATCAAGATGACTTTAAATTACGTATTATTACAATCGGTCTCGGCGATACAAAATTGACCTAGTCTATGAATTTCAGAGAGCGCTAATTCGGAGAGTAATTTTCATTTTTGTACATTTCTATTGTCATATCACAAAATGCATTTGACCGAAACGGAAAGGATCACTTTATTGATGAGAGGGTATGGTGAAGAAAAAATAAGATCCTATCAAGAAGTAGCGGCTTTATTCAATGCCACTTATCCTATCCGTGATCCAATTTCATTGTCAACTGTTAAAAGAACTGTTCATCGTTTCGAAACAAGTGGTTCAATTAAAGACGCACCAAGATCCGGAAGACCCAAACATGCTAGTAATGATGAAAAAGCTTTAGATGTTCTGCTCACTGTACATGATGACCCTTAGGGTACGTTCACATGCAAACTCAAAAACGTCTGAAAATACGGAGCTGTTTTCAAGGGAAAACAGCTCCTGATTTTCAGGCGTTTTTTGAGCCACTCACGATTTTTGTGGCGTTTTTTACGGCCGCTTTTGGAGCGGTTTTCAATAGAGTCTATGAAAAACGGCTCCAAAAACGTCCCGAGAAGTGACCTGCACTTCATTTTCACAACCGTGTAAAAAAAACGGCCCGTCGGAACAGAATGCCGTTCTTCCCATTGCAATCAATGGGCAGATGTTTGGAGGCGTTCTACTGCCTATTTTTCGGCCGTTTACGGACAAAAAACGGATGAAAATAGGCCGTGTGAACACACCCTTAAACATCTGTCTCGAATGGAGCACAACAAAATGATATCAGCGCCACATCAGTCCGTCGAATTTTGAAGAGGGATTATTATCATCCTTATAAAATACGTCTAGTTCAGGAGCTATCCGAAGATGATTATGACGGTAGAGTGGAATTTTGCGATACAATGATGACAAGAAGGGGGCCCAAGCTTGTGGAACAGCCCAGGGCCTATAGTCTACTTAATCCGCCACTGGGTCCTGGACTAGAGGAGATGAGCCGTCACTATATGCATATATACTTCCATTGCGATGCTGCCACCTAGTGGCCAGGAAGCATTTTTATGTGTTGTTTTAGTCACAGGACCTTATATAGTTACATAGTTACATAGTTTGTACGGTTGAAAAAAGACACATCTAAAGCCATCTACTGTCCCTGCTGTGACCAGCTCCTGCGGTAGTCTATTCAATAAATTCACCGTTCTCACAGTAAAGAAGCCTTGTCGCCTCTGCAGGTTGAACCTTTCTTTTTCCAGACGGAGGGAGTGCCCCCTTGTTTTTTGAGGGGGTTTTACATGGAACAGGATTTGACCATATTTTTTGTATGTGCCATTTATATATTTATATAAGTTAATCATGTCCCCCCTTAGTCGTCTTTTCTCAAGGCTAAATAGGTTTAGCTTACCTGTGCTTACATGTTCTGAGCTGTGCAGATGCTCACGTCAGCAAAGCTCACTGCTATGTAACACTGTTCAGACAATGGTGGCTGACCCTGTTTATTGCAGGCACCGGGAAAACCGGCTCGGGCACTGTCTTTAATATTTACTTTAGTGTGCAAAAACAGTGTAGTATGGGCATGTAATCAGTGTCGGAACATTGAATAACTCACAAAGGGGCTGTTTTTAAATTTGATAAAAGGCGACTGATCCCACCTAATGGGTTCAGGTGCAAGGGCTGCGACCCAAAAATCAGCAACTATTGTGCCAGCAGGGCTGAGTAGGCCCTGAAGCCAGAGAAGGGCCCATTGCTGTGGCGGTGGAGTGCAGGAACCTCCCCACAGATGATTGCTGTGAAAGAGGCAGCATTGGATGTAACAAGTAGAAGTTGCGTGAAGCCTCCCTCTTATTTAGTTGCTGAGACGATGGGTTACCCCTGTATCAGGGCCAAGCTCTGTCCCAAGGAAACCAAGCTGGAAAAACCCACTTCCTGCATTGCCTGAAATTGCCGCAATTTTGTGTAATATTTTAAGTGACTGTGCCTCTCTGCTAAGAACAGTTTTTTGTATTTCCTTTTGGTCGTTTTGCAAACATTACCGGCCTACTAAAAGAAACCTGCATCAAACCTGGGTTTCTTGTCATCATACTGCCAGTAACAATGCAAGGTCAAATACGTTACTCGCCCTCACTAGACTCCCCTCATGCCAAATTTTATGGCCAAAAGGACCATAACAATTATATTCTATTGGAAATAAAAGGTGGATTTCTGACTTTAGGGAACAGAGGGTAAAATAATAGACATGTTCCTCACCTCTGTACCTGATCTATGGTTGTGTTATACTAGATATTGTCTATAGAAGATATACATGTTAAAAACACGTATATTCTGATGTACCAGGAAGATACTATCACACCTCTGCGGGTCTAGAACTCATATCTAGCCTGAGTGTTATCAGTAATTAATATAAATATTAATTACCTGTCTTGTGATTCCTTTCTTGCTGCTGACAGGATTATATGTCACGTTCCTTCTTCTCACTGGGATCCGTCATCTGTAAAGAATCAAAGGTGTGATAATATGTTCCTGATACATGTTATAGACACTTATATGTATAACACACTAGGGCCATAATTATTTATCTCAGGTATAATGTACAAATAGAAAATAAAGAAAAAGACGACACTAAGGACCTGTTCACATGACCGTTGCCCTTCCGTTGAGGGATTCCTTCGGAGGTTTCCGTCGGGTTAACCCCTCAAAAATGAAACAAAATAACATGCCCCCCGCTTTCCTGTGCTGTATGGCAAAATCCCATTTTATGTTCAAAAGTAACATAACAAGTGTATTCTATTGTAAGGCCCCTTGGGTTCCTAGAATTATGGAGCTTATGGGTATATTGCTTATATAGTTTAAAATAATGGTTATTATCAATGTAATCTTAAATGGTTAACACAATTATTTTTTCTGAGTCGTTATAAAGGGTTACCTGTGCCTAGTAGGCAACAGTTCTCCAAAAAGATTCAGGATTGTTACCACACAAGTTCCTCAGTGGTGGAGTGGATGCAACGGCGTGGAAATCCACTTTTTAAGGGATGGCTGGAGTCTGGCAGCTGGTGTCCATTTTCCCAAAGCAAAGGAGCTGAAGAGCCCTTTCCAAAAACTTATGGACTGTTATTGTTGTCCCATGCTTTTTAGAGGGATGTGTTATCCTCTAAAAATAGTTCCTCCACCCCCCCTTCCCTGCATGTGGCATGGTTAGAAGTTCCCAGCTTGCAGTAAAGTGGTCCGGGGATGTGGGACAGCGCTAATCTAGAGGAAGTAAGAGAGTAAGTCCATACACTGCACCCTCATCTAACAGGTCCATGAGGCAGAGCTCTGCTCTGCCCATGAGGAAGCAGTAGGGGCATGGATGGCTCGAGGTGTGGTGGGAGGAGCAGTCCTGTGGTTATAATGTACAGGCAGACTATGGAGGGAAGTCGGTAGCATCAGTGGTGAGACAGGTGTAGACTCCAAAGGCAGTTTATTGCCCCCTCCTTGCTGCTGGTGGGAGAGACTGTTGTCATAGGATACGGACGAAGACTGCCTCCTATTGCATCATTGGGATCTGCAGCTGACCACGGTCAAGAGACTGGTCGTCCAGCTGCTGGAACAATCTTGGAGGCACCCTTGGGTGATGCCGGGGTACCTGTGAGTGGTGAGTCACCTTCATGTTTGGCTGCGTAGTCAAGCACAAATGTGTTGACGGATGAGGATTTGTTCTCTGTTTTAAAGGACAACTTGGGCTTGTTTGGGTGGGAAAGGGTGGAGTATAAGCTCTGCCAGTAAAGCCAGTAGGTTAATACCCCGCCTGACTAGATGGTTTGTACAGATTAACCTTTTGTGGCTTATTATTCTGTTGTGTGGCTCCTCTGGGAATGTACCTGTCCACCAATATAGGGGACAAGATCCACAGATGAGAATTTGTGATATTTGGTTTCAGTGGATCACGTAATGGTGGACAAAGAGCGTATTGTGGACAAGAAGCTTAGTTTTGAGAGAGGGTCTGAGAAAAATTTAAAAGTGGTAAAGACCTGTACGATGTAACTTGTCATTTAAAACGAGATTACGCTGGCCTTGCTGTAAATATCACAGACTCTACATAAGTGTCAGGATTGTGAATAGACATGACATCCTGGCTGGAGGTGATGTATATTCACTGTCAGGACACTTGAGTAACGTTATAGTGTGTTTATGTGGCTGCACATAGCAATATAGCTATATCGCTATGTGCTGTGTAAATGAATGGGGAGAAGTGTATGACGCTTATTGGTCACTGATTTGTCAGCGTCATACACTTCTCTCCACAACGCCCACTTGGTCAAAAAGTAAAACACGCCCAGTTGTCCATTAAGAAACTCATTAGCATGAAGCTAATATAGGTCATAACTCTGTCAAAAATGATCGTTTTTCTAAATAAAAAACACTGCTGTAATCTACATTACAGCGCCGATCATATTATGTAGAAGATAGGCCACTTATAATGTGAGCCCAGAGCTAAGCAGAACTGGGCTGAGGGCGGTCATGACGGGTCTGGGCCTGCAAGGGTTCATTTAGAGGGGTATTTTGGTTATAGGTTGGTGGGTGGGTTTGAGTCAGGAATTGTGCTAGGGGGTTGTGAGCATTGGGGGTGGAGTTAATGGGATGTATATATAGTGGGATAAGCAGGGAAGCCATGTTATGGCTTGAAAAATTTTGTCAAGAATAGAGGTGTGCAGCCAGTGTCAGGGTAGCTGTTTTCTGGTCAGTTTTAGGGCCTAGAGCTATGGAGGGTTTAGAGCAGTTAATTGCTAGGGTTAGGGAGCAGGCAGCTGATAAGGGGCTGGAGTGGGTCCAGGAGCAGCTAGGGGCTTTAGCAGGCTCCCCGGTGGGGCGTTCCCCCAGGGCCCGGCGTTCACGGCCTCCTGAACGCTTGAGCCCCTCTGCTTCCCCAGCCCCCCGGCGCAGACGGAGGAGTGTGACTCCCCCTTACCTGTTTCCGCGGTAGTTGTCCCTGGTGTGACAGATCCGGTGGCTGGCGACGGTGGCGTTGTTCCGGTGTCGGGGACTGGAGCCATAGCGGTGTCGGGAGCGGCGGCAGCAGTGGATGGAGACGCTTTGAGTGAAAGGCCGATGTGCGGTTCGCCGGGTGTCCAGTCGGGGTCAGCGCAGCACAGTCCGTGTGCCTGAGGAGCGACGTGGAGATGGACGTCGAGGGAACCGGTGGTGCAGCGGCGGGGAGCAGTCCCCCTCCTTTCCAGTGTGGTGGGCTCGTTCAGGGAGCCTGTCAGGAATTCTTCTGTGGGGCCGGAGGCAAGCCAGGACTCTGCGGCTGTCACGGTGAGGTCAGGGGCCAGTGTGCATAGTACACCCGTTAGCATCTGTGATTTGGCGCCATCTAGTGGCCATTCGGAATATTGCAGTGTCGGTGGTAGGCCGGCGCCACCTGCTGTTCAGGAAAATTATTACATCGGTGGTGGCAGGCCTGCGTCACCTCCTGCCCATTTTCGTTATAGCAGCAGTAGTGGTAGGTCTGCACTGACCGCTAAATATGTACAAAATTTGCATCATCCAGCGCCTCCTGAGGGTAACGCTGGCCAGGTGGCAGGTGTTTCGTCTGTTTATTTGCCGTTCCAGGTGTCGTCAGGACGGGTGTCCGGTGTAGAAGCAGCCGATGCTTTGCGGCGGGCACTCGGGGTGCCTAGGATGCTCGGTCAGGAGACGGCTTCGGTGGATTCAGGACGGACGGTCCCGTTAGTGTCTGGCGACGGGCAGCCTTCTGGTGAGTCACAGCGTTTACACACCATACACGTGGGCAGTAATTTTAGTAATGAGAGTAGTCTAGTGGGGCAAGTACCTGTAGGTTGCGGTTCTACGGGGGATTTGTCAGTCACGAGTGGAGTTTTGGGAAATTTGTTAGATGGGTTACGTCAGTTGTTAGCTTCAGTTGATACTTCTCGTGGGTCACAGCTAGCAGGTCCCGTTGGAGCTTGGTCAGCGCAGGGACAGTTAGAGGAGGGTTCTCGTAGGGAGAGTACTGTGAGTGCTGAGGCAGGCTCTTCGTCATTTAACGCCTTAGATGCCGGGGTCCAGACGGAGAAGGTAGATGGGGCTAATAAGCCCTTGCCAGTTTTGGATACTGCAAAGGGGAGCATGTACATTTCCTTTGAAGGACCATTAGGGGCCCACTTAAAGCCAGAGCTCTGTGAAAAGATTTGGAAAAGGGAGAATTTGGATATTTTTACTTTATTGGCGTTGGAGCGATTTAGTGTGGAACGGTGGGAAAAGGGCAAGGAACATCGTAAGGAGGAGGATGAGGAGAGAAGACGGTATAGGCTGATTCCGCGCACATTTGGGAATTGGCTACATGCTTTTTCCATCATGGCTAGCGTTATAGGGGAGAAATGCCCAGAACATTGTTCCGGTTTATTTTGTTACTTGGATTCTATTTGGGAGGCTTATAGAACGTATGGGGGAACTGCTTGGCTTAAATATGACGAGCAGTTTCGTCAGCATATGGCGCTTCAGTCATCCCTGCGGTGGGATCATAAGGACATAAGCCTTTGGATGCGCCTTATGACTACACCAAAGGGGGCTGGTCAGGGGGGTCATGTTGAAGTCGCGGGTTTGCATAACCCCTTTCAGTCCTCACCCGGCGGGTCTAGATCAGCGGGTTCGTCGGGGAGTTTTAAAAAAGGGGTCTGCTGACTCTACAACGAGAGCACCTGTAAATGGGGAACTAATTGTGTCTATAGACACGAATGTGCCGGCTGTAGGGGTGGTAACCACCCCGTCTTCAAGTGTTTTAAGCGGGCACGAGGAGGCACGACGAAGCCAGGGGATGGTTCTGCTAAAGGGGGTGAGTCCAGTGAACCTCAACGTTATGACACCTTGGCTAAAGAGGTACCCCGACAATGAGAGGGCGCAGCTGTTATTGAATGGTTTTGGGGATGGATTTAGGATTCCGTTCTCCCCGGGGGTCGGTGTTTTGATGGCTAATAATCTGCGTTCGGTGCGGGATCATCCAGAAGTGGTACGAGACAAGTTGCAGAAGGAAGTTTTGTTGGGTAGAATGTTAGGCCCCTTTTCTGATGTTCCTATTTCCAATTTGCGTGTCTCCCCGCTGGGGGTTGTCCCCAAGAAGGAGGCGGGCAAATTTCGGCTTATACATCATTTATCTTATCCGAAGGGTTCTTCGGTAAATGAGGATATTGATGAGTCTTTGACGCGGGTTTCCTATACGTCATTTGATGAGGCGGTACGTTTGGTTAGGACGGCAGGGGCAAGGGGCGCTTAGGCTAAGGTGGATGTGGAGTCTGCATTTCGCCTTTTGCCAGTGCACCCAGAATCCATGCACTTGCTGGGGTGCTCGTTTGATGGCCTTTTTTATATTGATAGGTGCCTTCCTTTGGGGTGCTCTATTTCTTGTGCCTATTTCGAAGCCTTCAGCACATTTTTGGAGTGAGTGGTTCGTGAACGAGCCGGCTCTAAAGCAGTTATTCATTATTTGGATGACTTCTTTTGTGTGGGCCCTGCGGCTCGGCCGTCGTGTGCAATATTGTTATGGGCAATGATGGATGTTTTTGTTGACTTTGGGGTTCTGTTGGCGTTTGAAAAAACAGAAGGACCAAACACAACGATCTGTTTTTTGGGAATTGAAATTGATTCCCAGGCAATGGAATGTAGGTTGCCAGAGGCAAAACTTATTCATCTGCGGGCAACGGTGCAGGAGGCTCTGGTGAGAACAAAAATCACCCTGCGGCTCCTGCAATCTTTATTGGGGAAACTCAATTTTGCCTGTAGAATTATGCCCATGGGCTGTGTTTTTTGTAGGCACTTAGCACAAGCAACTGCTGGTGTTAGATGTCCCCACCATTTTATTCGCCTTGGCAAGGAGCATAAGGCGGATTTGAGGGTTTGGGATTCCTTTTTAGTAGAATATAACGGCAGATCATTATGGATTGCAGAGGGAGTTTCGAATGTGGAGATGCAAATGTGTACGGATGCTTAAGGTTTTATCGGTTTCGGGGCGTATTTTCAGGGAAAATGGTGTGTTGATACTTGGCCACTAGAGTGGAGGGAGTGTGGTTTGACGGGTAATCTTTGTTTTTAGGAGTTGTTTCCCATTCTTGTTGCGGTGGAAATTTGGGGACCGCTTTTGTCCAATCGGTCAGTGGTTTTTCACTGTGATAACATGGAGGTCGTGTGCGCTATTAATAGTTTGTCCGCCATTCCCCCCCCCCCCGGTGATCACAGTGCTATGCCAGTTGGTCCTGCTGTGTTTGAGATGGAACATTCTATTTAGGGCTCATCATGTTCCTGGAGTTTCCAATGACATTGCGGATGCTTTATCTCGATTGCAGTGGGATCGTTTCCGTTGGCTAGCTCCAGAGACGGAGAGGGATCCGGTTTCTTGCCCCGAGCACCTTTGGAGGGTGGTGTCGCTCATCTGATATGGTGGGCAAAGCGTTCGCTGGCCCCTGCTACGTGGGATGCTTATACCAAGATCTGGGTGAGATGGTTCCAGCTGGAGGATTTGTGGTGTAGTCAACAGAGTCCTTTTAGTGCCTTAGAGGGGATGTTTTGTTTTTTGTTATCTCTTATGGAGAGTGGATCTACGGCTTCTTCTGTTGTTAATTCGGTAGCGGCACTTTCCTTTTTCTTTAAGTTAATTGGTTGTACGGATGTTACTAAGCATTTTTTGATACGGCGGGCTCTGCAGGGTTTTCAAAAAGGGCATGTCGGGCAGGATAAGCGTGGGCCGGTGTCTTTTGAAATGTTGGAGGGACATTTTCTCAGTTGCACTGGATATCCCATTCAGATTATAAGAGGTTGTTGTTTCAATTGGCTTTCTCTTGGGCTTTCTATGGGGCTTTTAGGGTTGGCGAATTGGTTAGTCCCTCAAAACGGGTGCAGGGCGGTATTCAAGTAACTGATGTGTTTTTTTCGGGATAGTGTGTTGAGAATAATGTTGTATCATTCAAAACCTGACAGGAAGGGAAAAGGTTTTGAGATTTGTTTGACTAAAATTCATGAGGGGGAATCGTGCCCAGTGTGGTGTTTTCTGCGTTTCATGGCTGTGCGTCCTCAGGGTTTTTCCTCTTTGCTGGTGCATGCGGATGGTTCAGCGTTGTCCAGATATCAATTTATTGCTGTCTTTAAGAAATGCGTACAAGGGTTGGGCCTTTCACATCTGGATTACAGCTCTCATTCTTTTACGATTGGAGCTGCCACTGAAGCTTCTCGTTTTGGGCTCGACACTGCTTCAGTTAAGAGGATTGGCCGCTGGGAGTCCAGCCGCTTTCGTTCCTATGTTAGGCTGCATTTGCTGGAATGTTGATTTGTTTATCTTAGGTTTATTTTGGGGGGGGGGGGATGTCATTCTTGTTCTGTGTGACTAATTTTCTGTTGCTTTCAGGGTCTGCAAAATGTGTGGTTTGGCTTCTTGGCCATTCCTATATTTACTGGGCTGAAAGGCGTGCCCGTGTGCGTCCGAATGGTAGGTATTTGGGTATAGATCCGGATGAGGTGGAGGTACACTGGTTCGGAGTTTGTGGCCTGACCTGGGATCAGGTAAGGCCTCTGTTTCAGGATGCGGTTAGGTCCTGGGGCCTACCTGATATCTTGATAATTCATTCAGGGGGTAATGACATCGGGAGTTATCCCAGGCGGAACCTCATTAAGAACATTAAGAGGGACTTCTTATGTTTTGTAGACACCCATCCTGGGCTTTTGATTATCTGGTCCGAAATTGTACAGTGGGTAAAATGGCACAATGCACAGTCAGTGTCGGCGCTGAATAGGACCAGAGTTAAGATTAATAAGACAGTGGCCAAGTTTGATCGCCTAAATGGTGGGTTGTTAGTTCGTCACCGACTGGGGCACGTACATTGGAAAGGATGGGGTTCACTTAACGGATGTGGGCCTGAATGTTTTTAATTTTGGCCTCCAAGAAGGCCTGGAGTTGTGTTTTCAAATGTGGCGGCGCATGAAAATTTAAGGAGTCAAGTATTTATGCTGTGGCGGGTCCTTGGCAACGCTATTTATATTTTTATATATTGCTGTCTTTGACACAATATATTGGTTTTATTTTAAAGCTATGGATTTGGGCTTCTCTAAGGGGCGGACCCTGGGAAGCGTGGTGCTTTAGCATACCCGTGGTGACGCCACTGTAGCTTATATGGTGACGGCTAGAAGTTTAAGGGTATTGCTTTATTTATGTTTTGGAGGTTGTCAAGGACTTAGCCACATAATGTTAATATGTTATTTATGTTTATGATATGTTTATACTTGTTTTTTATATATTCTCAGGTTCTGTAAAAGAAATCATCTAATAAAGCTGTGACAAGCACCTTCCATTTTTAATTGTGTCGTTGTATATTTATTAGATAGGAGGGTGTTTGTGTGGCCCCTTGTCGCCCTTGTACCGTCATGTGAGCCCAGAGCTAAGCAGAGCTGGGCAGAGGGCGGTCATGACGGGTCTGGGCATGCAAGGGGTCATTTAGAGGGGTATTTTGGTTATAGGTTGGTGGGTGGGTTTGAGTCAGGAATTGTGCTAGGGGGTTGTGAGCATTGGGGGTGGAGTTAAGGGGATGTTTATATAGTGGGATAGGAAGGGAAGCCATTTTATGGGTTGAAAAATTTTGTCCCGCCTGCCCTCCCTTTAATTTTTCTTTTGTATTAGGGTCCGCAAGTGCGGGTTTTGTGGAGGAGGGATACAAGTAGTTTATTTCATTTGTATATGCATTTGTTTTGCAGATTCTGGACTATTGGGTCTTACTTTGTCTTGGTGTGTGCGGGTCCTTGGCAACGCTATTTATGTTTTTATATATTGCTGTCTTTGACACAATATATTGGTTTTATTTTAAAGCTATGGATTTGGGGTTCTCTCAGGCTGGGTTCACACGACCTATTTTCAGACGTAAACGAGGCCTATTATGCCTCGTTTTACGTCTGAAAATAGGGCTACAATACGTTGGCAAACATCTGCCCATTCATTTGAATGAGTTTGCCGACGTACTGTGCAGACGACCTGTAATTTACGCGTCGTCGTTTGACAGCTGTCAAACGACGACGCGTAAATTGACTGCCTCAGCAAAGAAGTGCAGGACACTTCTTTGCTACGCAATTTGAGCCGTTCTTCATTGAAGTCAATGAAGAGCAGCTCAAGATTTACGAGTGTCACAGACGCCTCGCATAATACGACGAGCAGCATTTACGTCTGAAACGAGGCAGCTGTTTTCTCCTGAAAACAGTCTGTCTTTTTAGACGTAAAAGCCTCTCATCGTGTGCACATACCCTAAGGGGCGGACCCTGGGAAGCGTGGTGCTTTAGCATACTCGTGGTGACGCCACTGTAGCTTATATGGTCACAGCTATGGTTTAAGGGTATTGCTTTATTTATGTTTTGGAGGTTGTCAAGGACTTAGCCACATAACGTTAATATGTTAATTATGTTTATGATATGTTTATACTTGTTTCTTATATATTCTCAGGTTCTGTAAAATAAATCATCTAATAAAGCTGTGACAAGCACCTTCCAATTTTAATTGTGTCGTTGTATATTTATTAGATAGGAGGGTGTTTGTGTGGTCCCTTGTCGCCCTTGTACCGTCATGTGGTGACAGAGACTCTTTAAGGGTTCACGGTTATGGCTAATTTTTTTTGTCAGCGCTTCCCTGAAAAGGGCGCTGTACTCTTTGCATGCTTAGATCATGTAGCATATTTAGTGCACACAAGCTGCATGGAGGTGCAGCTTGGTGGTGCTATGATGAGAAATTCAGGCGTCGTTTGTCATTATGTCCGGAGATTCGCTGGGCATCCAAGGCAATCAGTGTTTGGAATGAGCTCATCCCGTATTAGCGACATCCTCAATCCTCTCTAGAAGGAGTCATTTCCTCTAGATCGTATCCTTGGGCAGTGGCTAGAGTGCCCAAACAGGAGTCTCCACGCAGATGATTGCTGTGATAGAGACAGCGTTGAATATAACAGGTGGAAGTTGCCTGGGGCCTCCCTACGTTTGAGTTTCTGAGGCGGTGGGTGGAAGTTGCCTGGGCCTCCCCATAAAAGTGATAAGGGATGTTGAAGGATAAGAAAGAGGAAATGCTCAGATTTGAAGTGGATGTTATTACTGTATCAGTGAGGAGCCCAATCTCCGTCCAAGGGTAGGCAAGCTGGTGAGCCACCATTGCCTGCATTGCCTGAAATTGTGGCCATTTTGTATAGATTCTAGCCTACTAAAAGGATTTGCATCAAACCTGGTATTCTTGTCATCATTTCATGACTAACCCTGCGAGCACTTAACTGATACCCGCTCCTAAACTTTTTGGCATAGTTGGCAGGATAGTCACAGCCCAGGAAAGATGGCATGCCGTATGGAGTGCCCAAGGAGTGAGCAGAGGGCACGGCAGGAAGGTTTACATGATGAATTTCACAGAGAGTATAGTCTGAGTTCCATTGGAGGGTAAGCTAGTGCCGGAGTTGCAGTCATGAGTACGCTCTTGCCAAGTGCACCTTTCCCTCAAGAAAGATGACTAGCTCCAGCAAGAGGCTGTGGAGCCAGGAAAGGCTGCATTTCAGTAGCTGTAATGCGCAACAAGGAAGTGTTCAAGAGGCGGGTAGAGAGGAGTCTCCCAGCAAGAGAAAGACAAGAGGCTGTGCATGAGACTGAGACAAAGAAGCGAGTCCTGGGACCTTGAGTATGAGACTGCAATTGTTAAGTATGTGCCTCACCTGTGAGAGACTGTAACTACTAAGCTTTGAGCCTGAGGCCCAAGTAACTTTGAAGAGGGCCTGAACTGAGTCTAACAGGGCCTTCAGAGACTGTCGGAAGAAGGCCCAATTTGTGTGAAAGGAATCTGTGTTTTTATTTCATTTCTTTTAGTTGCTTATTTTTCCATGAAAGGTATGGAAGGGAGTCTCCCCTATTCACGAGAGGAGCCGTATGGAGTAATGTAGAGATAGATTTTGCTGTCTCTTTCAATGCTTTTGTGTTATGCAAGTTTAACACTGTATTTCCTTTATAGGTCCAGGACTAGAGGAGATGAGCGGTCACTATATGCATATATACTTCCATTGCGATGCTGCCACCTAGTGGCCAGGAAGCATTTTTATGTGTTGTTTTAGTCACAGGACCTGTGCTTACATGTTCTGAGCTGTGCAGATGCTCACGTCAGTAAAGCTCACTGCTATGTAACACTGTTCAGACAATGGTGGCTGACCCTGTTTATTGCAGGCACCGGGAATACCGGCTCGGGCACTGTCTTTAACATTTACTTTAGTGTGCAAAAACAGTGTAGTATGGGCATGTAATCAGTGTCGGCACATTGAATAACTCACAAAAGGCTGTTTTTAAATTTGATAAAAGGCGACTGTTCCCACCTAATGGGTTCAGGTGCAAGGGCTGCGACCCATAAATCAGCAACTATTGTGCCAACAGGGCTGAATAGGCCCTGAAGCAAGAGAAGGCCCATTGCTGTGGCGTTGGAGTGCAGGAACCTCCCCACAGATGATTGCTGTGAAAGAGGCAGCATTGGATGTAACAAGTGGAAGTTGCGTGAAGCCTCCCTGTTATTTATTTGCTGAGACGATGGGATACCCCTGTATCAGGGAAGAGTCCGAGCTCTGTGCCAAGGAAACCAAGCTGGTAAAACCCCATTTCCTGCATTGCCAGAAATTGCCGCTACTTTGTGTAATATTTTAAGTGACTGTGCCTCTCTGCTAAGAACAGTTTTGTGTATTTCCTTTTGGTTGTTTTGCAAACATTACCGGCCTACTAAAAGAAACCTGCATCAAACCTGGGTTTCTTGTCATCATACTGCCAGTAACAATGCAAGGTCAAATACATTAGAAAAATGGACAAAAGTAGATGGTCCAGCGTAGTCAAGTTTAAAACAGAGCGTAGTTCCAAAGTGCCTACGCGTTTCAGACATATACCACGTCCTTCCTAAAAGCTATCCAGCACAGTGGAGCTGTCCAGCAAAAGTGGTGCTGAAACAGAGAGCCGGTGATAGAACATCACTGCTCTAATAGTAAGTTGTGTACTTACAGCATTGTTTGATAGATAGTTATCAATGATAGGATGAGGGATAACAATAATCCAATTTTATCCTTGAGTAGTGGATAGAGTATTAATGCTTATTTTTGTTTATTAGGCTGTCGGATATGAACCTCTGCAATACTCAAATCGAGATATTAAAACATAAATAGATGCTAAAAAATACATCATTTAAACAGTTTAAGACAATACATGAATACATGAACTGGAAAAAAGGGAATTATATACTGGTCTTTAAGGGTAATTGGTGTTGAAAAAAATCTTTGTATACTAAACCACCATTTGATTAATAAGGAATGTGATGGGCGAGGGACCCCTTGGTACGGACAGTTAGGTGTCATCTGTAAAGGCCGTGAACATTGACAGGTAATATTAATTATTAGACCATATTAAATTCTGCCGATAATTTCATAGATTCTTTTACTAATAATTTAACAATAATTCTGGTCCTGAGAGGGTTAATCTAAGACTGAATAGCTATTAAAAATTATATAAAAAATAAAAGGGGAGTCCTGACTACAAAACAGAGGGTAAAGAACAGAGATGTTCCTCACCTCTGTACCTGAGATATGGTTGTGTTATACTAGATATTGTCTATAGAAGATATACATGTTAAAAACACATATATTCTGATGTACCAGGAAGATACTATCACACCTCTGCGGGTCTAGAACTCATATCTAGCCTGAGTGTTATCAGTAATTAATATAAATATTAATTACCTGTCTTGTGATTCCTTTCTTGCTGCTGACAGGATTATATGTCACGTTCCTTCTTCTCACTGGGATCCGTCATCTGTAAAGAATCAAAGGTGTGATAATATGTTCCTGATACATGTTATAGACACTTATATGTATAACACACTAGGGCCATAATTATTTATCTCAGGTATAATGTACAAATAGAAAATGAAGAAAAAGACGACACTAAGGACCTGTTCACATCACCGCTGCCCTTCCGTTGAGGGATTCCGTCTGAGGTTTCCATCAGGTTAACCTCTCAAAAATTAAACAAAATAACATGTCCCCCCTTGCCTATGCTGTATGGCAAAACCCCATTTTATGGACAAAAGTAGCATAACAAGTGTATTCTATTGTAAGGCCCCTTGGGTGCCTGGAATTATGGAGCTTATGGGTATATTGTTTATATAGTTTAAATTAATGGTTATTATCAATGTAATCTTAAATTGTTAACACAATTATTTTTTCTGAGTCGTTATAAAGGGTTACCAGTGCCTAGTAGGCAACAGTTCTCAAAAAAGATTCAGGATTGTTACCACACAGGGTCCTCAGTGGTGGAGTGGATGCAACGGCGTGGAAATCCACTTTTTAAGGGATGGCTGGAGTCTGGCAGCTAGTAACTATTTTCCCAAAGCAAAGGAGCTGAAGAGCCCTTTCCAAAAGCTTATGGACTGTTATTGTTGTCCCATGCTTTTTAGAGGGATGTGTTATCCTCTAAAAATAGTTCCTCCACCCCCCCTTCCCTGCATGTGGCATGGCTAGAAGTTCCCAGCTTGCAGTAAAGTGGTCCGGGGATGTGGGACAGCGCTGGTGTAGAGGAAGGAGGAGTCAGTCCTTACATTGCACCCTCATCTAACAGGTCCATGAGGCAGGGTTCTGCTCTGCCCATGAGGAAGCAGTAGGGGCATGGATGGCTCGAGGTGTGGTGGGAGGAGCAGTCCTGTGATTATAATGTACAGGCAGACTATGGAGGGCAGTCGGTAGCATCAGTGGTGAGACAGGTGTAGACTCCAAAGGGAATTTATTGCCCCCTCCTTGCTGCTGGTGGGAGAGACTGTTGTCATAGGATACGGACGAAGACTGCCTCCTATTGCATCATTGGGATCTGCAGCTGACCACGGTCAAGATACTGGTCGTCCAGCTGCTGGAACAATCTTGGAGGCACCCTTGGGTGATACCGGGATTCCTGTGAGTGGTGAGTCACCTTCATGTTTGGCTGCGTAGTCAAGCACAAATGTGTTGACGGATGAGGATTTGTTCTCTGTTTTAAAGGACAACTTGGGCTTGTTTGGGTGGCAAAGGGTATAAGCTCTGCCAGTAAAGCCAGTAGGTTAATACCCCGCCTGACTAGATGGTTTGTACAGATTAACCTTTTGTGGCTTATTACTCTGTGGAGTGGCTCCTCTGGGAATTTACCTGTCCACCAATATAGGGGACAAGATCCACAGACGAGAATTTGTGATATTTGGTTTCAGTGGATCACGTAATGGTGGACAAAGAGCGTATTGTGGACAAGCAGCTTAGTTTTGAGAGAGGGTCTGAGAAAAATTCCAAAGTGGTAAAGACCTGTACGATGTAACCTGTCATTTAAAATGAGATTACGCTTGCCTTGCTGTAAATATCACAGAGACGCTACATAAATGTCAGGATTGTGAATAGACATGACATCGTGGCTGGAGGTAATGTATATTCACTGTCAGGACACTTGAGTAACGTCATAGTGTGTTTATGTGGCTGAACATAGCGATATAGCTATATCGCTATGTGCTGTGTAAATGAATGGGGAGAAGTGTATGACGCTGAATGGTCACTGATTGGTCAGCATCATACACTTCTCTCCACAATGCCCACTTGGTCAAAAAGTAAAACATGCCCAGTTGTCCATTAAGAAACTCATTAGCATGAAGCTAAAATAGGTCATAACTCTGTCAAAAATGATTGTTTTTCTAAATAAAAAACACTGCTGTAATCTACATTACAGCACCGATCATATTATGTAGAATATAGGCCACTTATAATGTGAGCCCAGAGCTAAGCAGAGCTGGGCAGAGGGCGGTCATGACGGGTCTGGGACTGCAAGGGGTCATTTAGAGGGGTATTTTGGTTATAGGTTTGTGGGTGGGTTTGAGTCAGGAATTGTGCTAGGGGGTTGTGAGCATTGGGGGTGGAGTTAATGGGATGTATATATAGTGGGATAAGTAGGGAAGCCATGTTATGGCTTGAAAAATTTTGTCAAGAATAGAGGTGTGCAGCCAGTGTCAGGGTAGGTGTTTTCTGGTCAGTTTTAGGGCCTAGAGTTATGGAGGGTTTAGAGCAGTTAATTGTTAGGGTTAGGGAGGAGGCAGCTGATAAGGGGCTGGAGTGGGTCCAGGAGCAGATAGGGGCTTTAGCAGTTAGGGCCCGGCGTTCACAGCCTCCTGAACGCTTGAGCCCCTCTGCTTCCCCAGCCCCCCGGCGCAGACGGAGGAGTGTGACTCCCCCCTTACCTGTTTCCGCGGTAGTGGTCCCTGGTTTGACAGATCCGGTGGCTGGCGACGGTGGCGTTGTTCCGGTGTCGGGGACTGGAGCCAAGGTGGTGTCGGGAGCGGTGGCAGCAGTGGAGACGCCTGGTGTGAGAGGTCGAGGTGCGGTTCGCCGGGTGTCCAGTCGGGGTCAGCACAGCATAGTCCGTGTGCCTGAGGAGCGACGTGGAGATGGATGTCGAGGGAAGCGGTGGTGCAGCGGCGGGGAGCAGTCCCCCTCCTTTCCAGTGCGGTGGGCTCGTTCAGCGAGCCTGTCAGGAGTTCTTCTGTGGGGCCGGAGGCAAGCCAGGACTCTGCGGCTGTCACGGTGAGTGTCTTCAGCGCTGCTAGAGCGCCATCTGCTGGGTCAGGGGCCAGTGTGCATAGTACACCCGTTAGCATGGGTGATTTGGCGCCATCTAGTGGCCGTTCGGAACATTGCAGTGTCGGTGGTAGGCCGGCGCCACCTGCTGTTCAGGAAAATTACTACATCGGTGGTGGCAGGCCTGCGCCACCTCCTTGCCATTTTCATTATAGCAGCAGCAGTGGTAGGTCTGCACTGACTGCTAAATATGTACAAAATTTGCATCATCCAGCGCCTCCTGAGGATGACGTTGGCCAGGTGGCAGGTGTTTTGTCTGTTTATTTGCCGTTCCAGGTGTTGTCGGGACGGGAGTCCGGTGTAGAAGCGGCCGATGCTTTGCGGCGGGCACTCGGGGTGCCTAGGATGCTCGGTCAGGAGACGGCTTCGGTGGATTCAGGACGGACGGCCCCGTTAGTGTCTGGCGACGGGCAGCCTTCTGATGAGTCACAGCGTTTACACACCATACACGTGGGCAGTAATTTTAGTAATGAGAGTAGTCTAGTGGGGCAAGTACCTGTAGGTTGCGGTTCTACGGGGGATTTGTCAGTCACGAGTGGAGTTTGGGGAAATTTCTTAGATGGGTTACGTCAGTTGTTAGCTTCAGTTGATACTTCTCGTAGGTCACAGCTAGCAGTTCCCGTTGGAGCTTGGTCAGCGCAGGGACAGTAAGAGGGGGGTTCTCGTAGGGAGAGTACTGCGAGTGCTGAGGGAGGCTCTTCGTCATTTAACGCCTTAGATGCTGGGGTCCAGACGGAGAAGGTAGATGGGGCTAATAAGCCCTTGCCAGTTTTGGATACTGCAAAGGGGAGCATGTACATTTGCTTTGAAGGACCATTAGGGGCCCACTTAAAGCCAGAGATCCGTGAAAAAATTTGGAAAAGGGAGAATTTGGATATTTTTACTTTATTGCCATTGGAGCGATTTAGTGTGGAACAGTGGGAAAAGGGCAAGGAACATCGTAAGGAGGAGGATGAGGAGAGAAGACGGTATAGGCTGATTCCGCGTACATTTGGGAATTGGCTACATGCTTTTTCCATCATGGCTAGTGTTATAGGGGAGAAATGCCCAGAACATTGTTCCGGTTTATTTTGTTACTTGGATTCTATTTGGGAGGCTTATAGAACGTATGGGGGTACTGCTTGGCTTAAATATGACGAGCAGGTTCGTCAGCATATGGCGTTTCAGTCATCCCTGCGGTGGGATCATAAGGACATAAGCCTTTGGATGTGCCTTATGACTACACCAAAGGGGGCTGGTCAGGGGGGTCATGTTGAAGTCGCGGGTTTGCATAACCCCTTTCAGTCCTCACCCGGCGGGTCTAGATCAGCGGGTTCGTCGGGGAGTTTTAAAAAAGGGGTCTGCTGACTCTACAACGAGAGCACCTATAAATGGGGAACTAATTGTGTCTATAGACACGAATGTGCCGGGTGTAGGGGTGGTAACCACCCCGTCTTCAAGTGTTTTAAGCGGGCACAAGGAGGCACGACGAAGCCAGGGGATGGTTCTGCTAAAGGGGGTGAGTCCAGTGAACCTCGATGCTATGACGCTTTGGCTAAAGAGGTACCCCGACAATGAGAGGGCGCAGCTGTTATTGAAAGGTTTTGGGGACGGATTTAGGATTCCGTTCTCCCCGGGGATGGGTGTTTTGATGGCTAATAATCTGCGTTCGGTGCGGGATCATCCAGAAGTGGTACGAGACAAGTTGCTGAAGGAAGTTTTGTTGGGTAGAATGTTAGGCCCCTTTTCTGATGTTCCTATTTCCAATTTGCGTGTCTCCACACTGGGGGTTGTCCCCAAGAAGGAGGCGGGCAAATTTTGGCTTATACATCATTCATCTTATCCGAAGGGTTCTTTGGCAAATGATGATATTGATGAGTCTTTGACGCGGGTTTCCTATACGTCATTTGATGAGGCGGTTAATTTGGTTAGGACGGCGGGGCAAGGGGCGCTTATGGCTAAGGTGGATGTGGAGTCTGCATTTCGCCTTTTGCCGGTGCACCCAGAATCCATGCACTTGCTGGGGTGCTCGTTTGATGGCCTTTTTTATATTGATAGGTGCCTTCCTATGGGGTGCTCTATTTCTTGTGCCTATTTCGAAGCCTTCAGCATGTTTTTGGAGTGGGTGGTCCGTGAACGAGCTGGCTCTAAAGAAGTTATTCATTATTTGGATGACTTCCTTTGTGTGGGCCCTGCGGCTCGGCCGTCGTGTGCAATATTGTTATGGGCAGTGATGGATGTTTTTGTTGACTTTGGGGTTCCGTTGGGATTTGAAACAACAGAAGGACCAACCACAACGATCTGTTTTTAGGGAATTGAAATTGATTCCCAGGCAATGGAATGTAGGTTGCCAGAGGCAAAACTTATTGATCTGCTGGCAACGGTGCAGGAGGCTCTGGTGAGAACAAAAATCACCCTGCGGCTCCTTCAATCTTAATTGGGGAAACTCAATTTTGCCTGTAGAATTATGCCCATGGGCCGTGTTTTTTGTAGGCGCTTAGCACAAGCAACTGCTGGTGTTAGATGTCCCCACCATTTTATTCACCTTGGCAAGGAGCATAAGGCGGATTTGAGGGTTTCGGATTCCTTTTTGGTAGAATATAACGGCAGATCATTATGGATTGCAGAGGGAGTTTCGAATATGGAGATGCAAATGTGTACGGATGCTTAAGGTTTTATCGGTTTCGGGGCGTATTTTCAGGGAAAATGGTGTGTTGATACTTGGCCACTAGAGTGGAGGGAGTGTGGTTTGACGGGTAATCTTTGTTTTTAGGAGTTGTTTCCAATTCTTGTTGCGGTGGAAATTTGGGGACCGCTTTTGTCCAATCGGTCAGTGGTTTTTCACTGTGGTAACAAGGCTATTTAGGGCTCATCATGTTCCTGGAGTTTCCAATGACATTGCGGATGCTTTATCTCGATTGCAGTGGGATCGTTTCCGTTGGCTACCTCCAGAGGCGGAGAGGGATCCGGTTTCTTGCCCCGAGCACCTTCGGAGAGGGTGGTGTCGCTCGTCTGATATGGTGGGTGAAGCGTTCGCTGGCCCCTGCTACGTGGGATGCTTATACCAAGATCTGGGTGAGATGGTTCCAGCTGGAGGATTTGTGGTGTAGTCAAGGGAGTCCTTTTAGTGCCTTATAGGGGATGTTTTGTTTTTTGTTATCTCTTATGGAGAGTGGATCTTCAGCTTCCTCTGTTGTTAAGTCGGTAGCGGCACTTTCCTTTTTCTTTAAGTTAATTGGTTGTACGGATGTTACTAAGCATTTTTTGATACGGCGGGCTCTGCAGGGTTTTCAAAAAGGGCATGTCGGGCAGGATAAGCGTGGGCCGGTGTCTTTTGCAATGTTGGAGGGACATTTTCTCAGTTGCACAGGATATCCCATTCAGATTATGAGAGGTTGTTGTTTCAATTGGCTTTCTCTTGGGCTTTCTATGGGGCTTTTAGGGTTGGCGAATTGGTTAGTCCCTCAAAACGGGTGCAGGGCGGTATTCAAGTAACCGATGTGTTTTTTTCAGGATAGTGTGTTGAGAATAATGTTGTATCATTCAAAAACTGACAGGAATGGAAAAGGTTTTGAGATTTGTTTGACTAAAATTCATGAGGGGGAATCGTGCCCAGTGGGGTGTTTTCTGCGTTTCATGGCTGTGTGTCCTCAGGGATTTTCCTCTTTGCTGGTACATGCGGATGGTTCAGCGTTGTCCAGATATCAATTTATTGCTGTCTTTAAGAAATGCGTACAAGGGTTGGGCCTTTCACATCTGGATTACAGCTCTCATTCTTTTAGGATTGGAGCTGCTACTGAGGTTTCTCATTTTGGGCTCGACACTGCTTCAGTTAAGAGGATTGGCCGCTGGGAGTCCAGCCGCTTTCGTTCCTATGTTAGGCTGCATTTGCTGGAATGTTGATTTCTTTATCTTGGGTTTATTTTTGGTGGGGGGGGGGGGAATGTCATTCTTCTTCTGTGTGACTTATTTTCTGTTGCTTTCAGGGTCTGCAAAATGTGTGGTTTAGCTTCTTGGCCATTCCTATATTTACTGGGCTGAAAGGCGTGCCCGTGTGCGTCCAAATGGTAGGTATTTGTGTATAGATCCGGTTGAGGTGGAGGTACACTGGTTCGGAGTTCGTGGCCTGACCAGGGATCAGGTAAGGCCTTTGTTTCAGGATGCTGTTAGGTCCTGGGGTCTACCTGATATCTTGATAATTCATGCAGGGGGTAATGACATCGGGAGTTATCCCATGCGGAACAACATTAAGAGGGACTTCTTATGTTTTGTAGACACCCATCCTGGGCTTTTGATTATCTGGTCCGAAATTGTACAGCGGTTAAAATGGCGCAATGCGCAGTCAGTGTCGGCGCTGAATGGGACCAGAGTTAAGATTAATAAGACAGTGGGCAAGTTTGTTCGCCTAAATGGTGGGTTGGTAGTTCATCACCGACTATTTGAGGATCGGGGTGCGTACATTGGAAAGGATGGGGTTCACTTAACGGATGTGGGCCTGGATGTTTTTAATTTTGGCCTCCAAGAAGGCCTGGAGTTGGGTTTTCAAGTGTGGCGGCGCATGAAAATTTAAGGAGTCAAGTTTTCATGCTGTGGCGGGTCCTTGGCAACGCTATTTATGTTTTTATATATTGCTGTCTTTGACACAATATATTGGTTTTATTTTAAAGCTATGGATTTGGGCTTCTCTAAGGGGCGGACCCTGGGAAGAGTGGTGCTTTAGCATACCCGTGGTGACGCCACTGTAGCTTATATGGTCATGGCTAGTGGTTTAAGGGTATTGCTTTATTTATGTTTTGGAGGTTGTCAAGGACTTAGCCACATAATGTTATAATGTTAATTATGTTTATGATATGTTTATACTTGTTTTTTATATATTCTCAGGTTCTGTAAAATAAATCATCTAATAAAGCTGTGACAAGCACCTTCCAATTTTAATTGTGCCGTTGTATATTTATTAGATAGGAGGGTGTTTGTGTGGCCCCTTGTCGCTCTTGTACCGTCATGTGGTGACAGAGCCTCTTTAAGGGTTCACGGTTATGGCTCATTTTTTTTGTCAGCGCTTCCCTGAAAAGGGCGCTGTACTCTTTGCATGCTTAGATCATGTAGCATATTTAGTGCACACAAGCTGCATGGAGGTGCAGCTTGGTGGTGCTATAATGAGAAATTCAGGCGTCGTTTGTCATTATGTCCGGAGATTGGCTGGGCATCCAAGGCAATCAGTGTTTGGAATCAGCTCATCCTGTATCAGCGACATCCTCAATCCTCTCTAGAAGGAGTAATTTCCTCTAGATCGTATCCTTGGGCTTTGGCTAGAGTGCCCAAACAGGAGTCTCCATGCAGATGATTGATGTGATAGAGACAGCGTTGAATATAACAGGTGGAAGTTGCCTGGGGCCTCCCTACGATTGAGTTGCTGAGGCGGTGGGTGGAAGTTGCCTGGACCTCCCCATAAAAGAGATAAGGGTCGTTGAAGGGTAAGAAAGAGGAAAAGCCCCGATTTGAAGTGGATGTTAGTACTGTATCAGTGAGGAGCCCAAGCTCCGTCCAAAGGTAGGCAAGCTGGTGAGCCACCATTGCCTGCATTGCCTGAAATTGTGGCCATTTTGTACAGATTTTAGCCTACTAAAAGGATTTGCATCAAATCTGGTATTCTTGTCATCATTTCATGACTAACAATGCGCGCACTTAACTGATACCCGCTCCTAAACATTTTGGCATAGTTGGCAGGATAGTCACAGCCCAGGAAAGATGGCATGCCGTATGGAGTGCCCAAGGAGTGAGCAGAGGGCACGGCAGGAAGGTTTACATGATGAATTTCACAGAGAGTATAGTCGTAGTTCCATTGGAGGGTAATCTAGTGCCGGAGTTGCAGTCATAAGTACGCTCTTGCCAAGTGCACCTTTGGCTGCATTTCAGTAACTGTAATGAGCCACAAGGAAGATTTCAAGAGGCGGGTAGAGAGGAGTCTCCCAGCAAGAGAAAGACAAGAGGCTGTGCATGAGACTGAGACAAAGAAGGGAGTCCTGGGACCTTGAGTATGAGATTGTTAAGTATGTGCCTCGCCTGTGAGAGACTGTAACCACTAAGCTTTGAACCTGAGGCCCAAGTAATTTTGAAGAGGGCCTGAACTGAGTCTAACAGGGCCTTCAGAGACTGTCGGAAGAAGGCCCAATTTGTGTGAAAGGAATCTGTGTTTTTGTTTCCGTTATTTTAGTTGCTTATTTTTCCTGGTGCCGGGAATGGCACCGAATAAGGCAAGGGGGCAATGAAAGGTATGGAAGGGAGTCTCCCCTATTCACGAGAAGAGCCGTATGGAGTAATGTAGAGATAGATTTTGCTGTCTCTTTCAATGCTTTTGTGTTATGCATGTTTAACACTGTATTTCCTTTATAGGTCCAGGACAAGAGGAGATGAGCGGTCACTATATGCATATATACTTCCATTGCGATGCTGCCACCTAGTGGCCAGGAATCATTTTTATGTGTTGTTTTAGTCACAGGACTACATGTTCTGAGCTGTGCAGATGCTCACGTCAGCAAAGCTCACTGCTATGTAACACTGTTCAGACAATGGTGGCTGACCCTGTTTATTGCAGGCACCGGGAATACCGGCTCGGGCACTGTCTTTTACATTTACTTTAGTGTGCAAAAACAGTGTAGTATGGGCAAGTAATCAGTGTCGGAACATTGAATAACTCACAAAAGGCTGTTTTTAAATTTGATAAAAGGCGACTGTTCCCACCTAATGGGTTCAGGTGCAAGGGCTGCAACCCATAAATCAGCAACTATTGTGCCAACAGGGCTGAGTAGGCCCTGAAGCCAGAGAAGGGCCCATTGCTGTGGCGGTGGAGTGCAGGAACCTCTCCACAGATGATTGCTGTGAAAGAGGCAGCATTGGATGTAACAAGTGGAAGTTGCGTGAAGCCTCCCTGTTATTTAGTTGCTGAGACGATGGGTTACCCCTGTATCAGGGAAGAGTCCGAACTCTGTCCCAAGGAAACCAAGCTGGTAAAACCCAATTTCCTGCATTGCCTGAAATTGCCGCCACTTTGTGTAATATTTTAAGTGACTGTGCCTCTCTGCTAAGAACAGTTTTTTGTATTTCCTTTTGGTCGTTTTGCAAACATTACCGGCCTACCAAAAGAAACCTGCATCAAACCTGGGTTTCTTGTCATCATACTGCCAGTAACAATGCAAGGTCAAATACATTAGAAAAATGGACAAAAGTAGATGGTCCAGCGCAGTCAAGTTTAAAACAGAGCGTAGTTCCAAAGTGCCTACGCGTTTCAGACGTATACCACATCCTTCCTAAAAGCTATCCAGCACAGTGGAGCTGTCCAGCAAAAGTGGTGCTGAAACAGAGAGCCGGTGATAGAACATCACTGCTCTAATAGTAAGTTGTGTACTTACAGCATTGTTTGATAGATAGTTATCAATGATAGGATGAGGGATAACAATGATCCAATTTTATCCTTGAGTAGTGGATAGAGTATTAATGCTTATTTTTGTTTATTAGGCTGTCGGATATGAACCTCTGCAATACTCACATCGAGATATTAAAACATAAATAGACGCTAAAAAATACATCATTTAAACAGTTAAAGACAATACATGAATACATAAACTGGAAAAAAGGGAATTATATACTGGTCTTTAAGGGTAATTGGTGTTGAAAAAAATCTTTGTATACTAAACCGCCATTTGATTAATAAGGAATGTGATGGGCGAGGGACCCCTTGGTACGGACAGTTAGGTGTCATCTGTAAAGGCCGTGAACATTGACAGGTAATATTAATTATTAGATCATATTAAATTCTGCCGATAATTTCATAGATTCTTTTACTAATAATTGAACAATAATTCTGGTCCTGAAAGGGTTAATCTAAGACTGAATAGCTATTAAAAATTATATTAAAAATAAAAGGGGAGTCCTGACTACAAAACAGAGGGTAAATAATAGACATGTTCCTCACCTCTGTACCTGAGATATGGTTGTGTTATACTAGATATTGTCTATAGAAGATATACATGTTAAAACCACATATATTCTGATGTACCAGGAAGATACTATCACACCTCTGCGGGTCTAGAACTCATATCTAGCCTGAGTGTTAGCAGTAATTAATATAAATATTAATTACCTGTCTTGTGATTCCTTTCTTGCTGCTGACAGGATTATATGTCACGTTCCTTCTTCTCACTGGGATCAGTCATCTGTAAAGAATCAAAGGTGTGATAATATGTTCCTGATACATGTTATAGACACCTATATGTATAACACACTAGGGCCATAATTATTTATCTCAGGTATAATGTACAAATAGAAAATAATAAAAGCCCCTCCTCCTCCGCTTTTATTCATTCTCAATATTTTCAATGTTTTTTTTGAACGGAAGCAAAAGTGCAGACTGCAGAACTTTTGTTTCCGTTCAAAAAAACAGAAACCTATTGAACGGGGACAAACGGAAAGCAACTGATACAAAACAATTACCATTGAAATCATTGGTAATTCTAATGGAACCGTTGCATTTCGTTTAATGTATCGATCTTCTCTTACTCTGACGGAAGAGAGGTAAACTCATAGTAACGCCATTGTGAAAAAAGCCTTAGCCGTGGAGCGTTAATTAAAATTCATATATATACACGAATTGTACTGGGTGGATTGCTGAGATAGACTAGATGTTCTAACCTTATCTGGCTTCATGTATCATAAATGCCTAGAAGTACAAGGGCTGTTGTTGCCCAAAGTAGCCATTCCGTATCCACATTTTGTTTTTTCCGATTTAGAAAACTAAAGTTGAACTTTGGTTGCTTGGGCCGCATAGAATCTTGTCCCTTTTCCCCATGTCCTGCAAGCTTATTGTCTGTTCTTCCTCTGATGACAACTGCCTAACTATACTAGAGGCTGGTAGACAAAGCACCAATTTCTAACCAATTATGATTTCACACCTATATGACATCATAAGAAACAATTAGCAAAGGAAGCTGGGACTGATCTGTGTTATGATTACATACAGCATGTTGGTACATGAACTACAATTTAATATTGTAACCCCCTAGATTGTGATTTACAATAGAATAAAATGTTTTACTTGAAGCAGAACTCCCTGAAAAGTGTCTCCCAATGGTGAATTTGCTCTCCTGTGAGTCGGCATTTCAGCGTTATTAGAGGAATGTTGGGCCTTAAAACAATAAATCTAAATCCTGTTTTTATTTTTCTAGCAATGGTCAGAAAAAAAGATATCTGATTGGTGGCTATGGGGCCCAGGGTTCCTATGATAACACTGTATTGCCAGAGCAACAGGTAGTGTTGTCACAGGTACACAGGCAAAGGATCACATCTCAGGTGAGACTAGTAACCTAGGTCACTCATAACAGCGAAAGAAATATATATATATATATATATATATACATTTAACATAAAAAAATGTAAATATATTACACAGCCTTTTCCTATGGAACTATAGAGTCAGCCATGGAGTGTTATTTAAAATTCACATACTGTATACGCACACATTGTACTAGGTGGATTGCTGAAATAGACTACATGATCTAACCTAACCTGGCTTCATGTATCATAGATGTTTAGAAGAACAAGGGTTGTTGCCCAAAGTAGCCAATCAGTATCCACATTTTGCTTTTTCCAGTTTAGGAAATGAAAGCTGAACTTTGGTTGCCTTGGGCAACATAGAATTAGTATAATAATAATAATAATAATAATAATAATAATAATAATAATTCCCTGTTCTGTCTCTTATTCCACATCTTCATGCTTCACCACAAAGGCCTCAACTGTATGAGACACAGAGCATCCAGTTCTAAGCAATTATGACATCATAAGAGAGGATGATGAAAGGATGCTGGGTAGGACACTATGTGATAACAAACAGTATATTATATTAGTACAGTATGATCATGTGGAATGATCTGCCTGTACCATAATGCTTTGATACATTTTGTCCCTTATTGTGCAAATTACAAATGAAGAATTATAGTTTTGAAGGAATTGTATGTGTGGGGCAGTTTGCTATAATCTACACTTTTAAGTAAAATGCAGAAATTCATCATGTACTACTTTCATACGTTGGTCCTACCCTAGTCATGCTCTTGAACTAGCCACCTAGGTATATACACACACACATGCACCTGCCCACACTGCCAAACGTACCAATACCTGGTGTAATAACCACAGTATCACTGTGCTTGAGACACCAGACCCAACAATACAGACGAGCTGAAGGCCGCTATCACAGCAACCTGGGCTTCCATAACACCTCAGCAGTGCCACAGGCTGATCACCTCCATGCCACGCCGCATTGATAACACCTCAGCAGTGCCACAGGCTGATCGCCCCCATGCCACGCCGCATTGATAACACCTCAGCAGTGCCAGAGGCTGAATGCCTCCATGCCACGCCGCATTGATAACACCTCTGCAGTGCCACAGGCTGATCGCCCCATGCCACGCCGCATTGATAACACCTCAGCAGTGCCACAGGCTGATCACCCCCATGCCACGCCGCATTGATAACACCTCAGCAGTGCCACAGGCTGATCACCTCCATGCCACGCCGCATTGATAACACCTCAGCAGTGCCACAGGCTGATCGCCCCCATGCCACGCCGCATTGATGCAGTAATTCATGCAAAAGGAGCCCGACCAAGTATTGAGGGCATATACTGTACATACTTTTCATAGGCCAATATTTCGGTATTAAAAATCATTCTTAAAATTTGGCTTATATAATATTATAATTTTCTGAGACACGAAATTTTGGGTTTTCATTAACTTGTTAGCCATAAGATAATCATCAACATTAAAAGAAAAAAATGCTGGATAAAGATCCCTCTCTGTGTAATGAATCTATATAATATATGAGTTTCACTTTTTGAATTGAATTACTGAAATAAATTAACTTTTTGATGATATTCTAATTCATTGAGGAGGACTAGTATGTATATATATATATATATATATATAGCAATAAAATAATCCAAGTATGAGGCAGCACTCTTTGGTTGCTAATACTTAAGGCACTTGTCGTGTGTCTGGTGAGGATTTGCACCCTATACTATACGGGATAGTGCGGCTGTTCTACCTATTTTTGTATTTATAAAATTATATATTATTCACAGAGTAAGAAAACAAAGGGAATTTAAAACCTCCTTTTCACAGGGAGAACAATGCAATTTTTCAGTGAAATATACATTAAAAAAATGTGTTCTACAGTGCATATATAACATTGTCAAATAGTACTAAATACTACTATACAATAGTACTAAAATGACCAAATGATAAAATACTGCAATAATAGTGCTACACAACGCATTCATAATGATGCTGTATGGTTTCAAATAAAAATGCTATAAAGCACTCAAGTAATAGTGCCGAAATAACGGTGAGATATGTGCCAAAATAATAGTCTCATACAGTGCCAACATAATGGTACTATACAGTGGTCAGTTAACAGTGCTATACACTGCCACGCACTGCCCAGATAACAGTGTTCATATAATAGTATCAGCAATAATACTACCCTTAGTGTGCACATATAAAAATGGCAGTCATAGTGCACATTGCAAATGACTTCCCCTTGTTATTTGCTCTTAGCTGGAAGACCATATTTAACTGTCAAAAGCCACTTACTATTTCATTGTTTCTAATTAACAGATTAATATATTATAATGCTAGAACCCTACCGATCTAGCATTTTTTACCTATCCAGTGAATTGGTGAAAAATGCTGGAGGCTGGAATATCCCTTTAAAGGGGTTGTCCAGGATTAGGAAAGAATGGCTACTTTTTTCCAAAAACGGCACCACACCTGTCCACAGGTTGTATGTGGTATTGCAGCTTGGCCACATTTACTTCAGCTGCAATACCAGACACTACCCAAGGATAGGTGTGGCGCTGTTTAGGAATGAAGCAGTTATGGGTTCTTTTTATCCTGGACTATTACTTTAAGCCTTTCAGTACACAGCCATTATTTGAATTTTCGTTTTCATTTTTTGCATCGATAAAGCCATATGAGGGCTTGTTTTTTAGTGGGACGAGTTGTCGTTTTTCACTACACCATTTATTGTACCATATAATGTATTGGGAAACAGGAAAAAAATTATTTGTGGGGTGGAATAGGAAAAAAACTGTGATTCCTCAAACTTTTTAGGGGTTTCACTTTTACGGCTTTCACCGTATGGTAAAAATGGCATGTTAACTTTACGATTACAGCGATATCAAATGTATATATTTTTTTTCATGTTTTACAAGGAAAAAACGAATTGTTAAAAATAAAATGTGTGTTATGTCACCACATTCTGAGAGCCATAACTTTGTAAATTTTTCTGTGAATTGAGCGGTATGAGGGCTTATTTTTTGTGGGGCAAGCTGTTGTTTCTATTGGTACCATTTTGGGCTACATGAGACGTTTTGATCACTTTTTATTTCTTTTTTTGTGGGATATGAAGTGACCAAAAACAGTGATTCTGGCGGTTTAATTTTTTATGGCGTTCACCGTGCGGGTTAAATAATGGTATATTGTAATACTTCGGACTTTTACGGCTGTGGCGATACCAGTTTTGTTTATTTTTTACATTACTTTATAGGAGAAATGGGTAAAGTATTTTTTTAGTAAATGTAAATTTTAATTTTTTTACACTACTAAAAATGTGTGAAACTTTTTTTTTTACATATTTCATTAGTCCCCCTAGGGGACTTGATCTACTGATCGCTGGTACAATAACCAGCAATACTAATGTTTTGCATTTTGTTTTGTCATTTTTACAGTCTCCTGTTAGGCAGGGCTTAAAGGAACAGTGTCATGGCAAATAATTTTTTTTATATGTTAAAGATGTTAGTGCTTTAATAAAAACGTTTTTATTCATTTGTGTGTTTGTGTTTTACTTTTTCTTATTTTTACACTTTTTCTTCCCTATGGGGGCTGCCATTTTTTGTTCCATTTCTGTGTGTGTCGATTAACGACACACACAGACATGGAGTACGGCAGCCACAGTCCCATAGGGACTGCGAACGGCTCCCGTCCCATTGACTGCCGTGTACGGCGTCTGTGTGGGAACTGCGCATGCGCCGCTCCCACACAGTCCTATTCGAAATTGGCGCCGTCCGGCGCCATTTTCCTGTGGACCGGAAGTCGCGGCCGGACAGTAATATTACTACTTCCGGTCGCGGCTTCCGGACTTGTGCACATGGAACAGCGGCAGCAAAGGGAGCGGACGGGCCGGAGGGAGCCGCGGCGGCAGGAGCAGGTAAGAGATTTCAATGTATGTTAGTGTTTGTGTGTGTTTACTACTGTATGTAAACCTACTACACTGTGGGTTACCTCAAAAAATGGCGACACACAGTGTAGGAGGTTAAACCTTTCAAACCCCTCGTTTATCCCGGCACTAGCCAGGATAAAGGAGGGGGGGATGCTGAGAGCTCACTAGAGCGAGGGCTTTTAACCCAATGTTGCAATGCTGCAATTTTGGGAACTAGCTCCATCTAGTGACCAAAAATGGGTAGTATTATAAATTAGAATTAATTTATAATATTTCCTGACTATTTCCTGACTCGTGAAAAAAATAAAAAAAATTTGAACCATGTTTAATCACCCACACACTAAATGTTTAATTTTTAAAAAAAAAACATGTTTTTCTGGCAACACATTCCCTTTAAGAGACAGTGGCGGATCCTCTTATTGGCGGTTCAGGCGGCCGCCCAGGGCCCAAAGCTTCCAAGGGGGCGCATGGCCACCCGAACCGCACATAACTTAAAAAAACTATGCAGGGCTGCTGCCGGCCCCATTCTTGCGGTCGTCGGTCCCACCTGGTGATGAAGAGATTGGGGGGGATGTGCACGGGGTGTCAATTGCAGGGGCGAGCTAGGCCGGGAAAAGGGGGCATGTGGCCTTAAGGGTGCGCGACTGCACAGTGGGCATCACTCACCCACTGTGTAAGGGTCGGCACAGCACATCAGCTGTAGAGAGCAGACTGTCAGAGATAGTGATAGGCAGGTGCTGGAGTCAATCTCCCTGACAGTCTGCTCCTCTGTGCTGCTGTGCACTGTCCCTGACTGCAACTAGGAGGTGTAGGACCTGTGGTGTCTATATAGTAAAGATAGTGTAAGTCTACATAGTGTGTGTATAGTGTTTATAGTGTGTATAATGTAAGTTTATATAGTGTGTGCATAGTATATATTGTGTGTGTATAGTGTAAGTCTATATAGTGTGTGGCGTGTGTGTATAGTGTTTATAGTGTGCATAATGTAAGTGTATATAGTGTAAGTCTATATAGTGTGTGGTGTGTGTATAGTGTGTATAATGTAAGTCTATATAGTGTGTTTTTAGTGTATATAGTGTAAGTCTATATAGTGTGTGCTGTGTGTATAATGTAACTCTAAAAAGTGTATATAGTGTAAGTGTGTGTGTATAATGCACATAGTATGTGTGTGTATAATGTATTGTGTGTGTATAATGTAAGCATGTGTGTGTGTATATAGTGTGTGTGGTTTGAATATATAGCGCATGGTGTGAGTGTAAATTTTATATAGTGTGTGTGTGTGTGTGTGTGTGTGTGTGTGCGTGTGTGTGTGTATGGTGTATATAATGTAAATCTATATAGTGTTCATAGTGTGTATAATGTAATTCTATATAGTCTGTGGTGTATGGTGCATATACATACCTCCCAACTTTGAAGTATCACAAAGCCACAGCAATTTATTTTTTCTTTTAAGCCACACCTCTAATCCCACCCAATCCCCGCTTATACACACTCGGTTCAGCCCACACAGTATCATGCTCCCATAGTGCCTCCCACACAGTATAATGCCAAATAGCTGCCACTATACAGTATAATGCCCCATAGATGCACCCATACAGTATAAAGCCAACACAGATGCCCCCATGCAGTATAATGCCCAAACAGATGCCCACATACAGTATAATTCCCACACAGATGCCTGTACACAGTATAACTCCCAAACAAATACCCCCAGACAGCATAATGCCCCATAGAGCATAGTGCTCCCATAGCTGTCCTATACAGTATAATGCCCCCATAAAGTATAATGCCCACACAGTTTACCCCATACAGTATAATGCCCTCATAGCTGCCCCCTATAGCTTAATGCCCACATACAGTATAATGCCCCCAAAGCTGCCCCTAGTGCCAGTGCCCTTGTAGATAGTGCCACAGTGCCCATGTAAATAGTGCACCTATATAGTGCCACAGTGTCCATAGTGATAGTGCCACTCCCCCCTTGAAGATAGCGTTACTCCCCCCTTGTAGAAAGCACCATTGGGACTCCCTCTAGGAGCAGAATCCCCAGACAAAGCATAGGCCGCGGCTTCCGCTCCTAGAGGGAAGCCCTGATGTCACTGTCCATTTATGGACAGTGACGTCAGTAGCTACTCTTTGAGCGGAATCCCCGTTGCCAACTCTGGCCGGGGATTCCGCTCCAGGAAGAGCCCCTAACGTCAATGTCCATATATGGACAGTGACCTCAGGGGTTTCCTCTAGGAGCGGAACCCCCAGCCAGATCATCGGCAACGGGGATTCCCCTCATTCAATAGCCACTGACATCACTGTCCATATGTGGACAGTGACGCCAAGGGCTTCCCCGAGCACAGCGCTTAAAGAAGCGTTGTGTCTGGGGAGTCTCCGGCGAGTGGAGGAGCTCCCTCTGCTCCTCCGCTCTGAACTAATTCTGAAGTAGGGAGCTGATGATTCCCTGCTTCAGTATTGGGTTCAACTGAATCTGCATTCTGAGGACGCAGAAAGAGTTGACAGTGGGACATCCCCAAGGCTGCCCGGGACAGTGGGACACTGCCCGTAATCCGGTTGGCAGATATGCCTATAGTGTAAGTTTGTGTATAGTGTGTGCGTGTAGTGTGTGGTTTGAATAAATAGTGTGTGGTGTTAATGTGATTTGTATGTAGTGTGTGATGTGCAAACACAAAAGCATACATCACAAAAAGACCCTTATAACACAGTACAATGGGTACGGTGCCTCCGGATTAAATTGGAATAAAAGGGGAAGAATGGCCAGTAAAGAGGGAAAAAATGGCACTCGGTTAGAGGAATAAAGAATAAAAAATATTTTGATTAAATATAAATATTTCAGCAAAATTTGTAAGGTGATCCTGCATTAGAGAAAATGTTACACACGGGCAGGTAGGCACAATCCACAGCCACACATTTCATATATGTAAACACCAATACAATACATAAATGAACATCAATATTTCATAGAGTATTAAAAGGTAACTCAGATATGTACATCAGTATTATTTAGATGTTCAATTCATTAATAAATAGTATATATAGTGTGTGGTATATAGTGTGGTGTGTATAGTGTGTGTGTGTGTGTGTGTGTGTGTGTGTGTGTGTGTGTGTGCGTGCACTGTGTATAGTACTAACAAATGAAAGATGGGCCAGTGCTCAGTGGACTGGGAGTCCGCTGCTGATACAATAATCCCGGCTCACTACTACTGTAGCAGCCAAGGCAGTGCGGTTACCAAAAGTGATGTGTAGTGTAGAGGTGTGTGTATGTAGTGTTTATAGGATAAGTGTAGTTGATGCAATGTATGTAGTGTGTGTATAGTGTATGTAGTGCGTTTAGTGTATACATTGTTTTGTTTATGTATGTGTGTGTGTGTGTGTTTGTGTGTATACTAGCAAATACCAGATGGGCCAGTGCTCAGTGGGCTGGGAATCCGCAGCTGACACAATTATACCTGCTCACTACCGCTGTATCAGCCACAGCAGTACCGATGCCAATAGTACCCGACACTGGCCACTATTAATCGGATTTGTGGATTTGATTTACAGAAATTATGTAAACCAATTTCAATAGATGACGGCCACCATCACTTACCTCTCTTCACACCTCTCCACCTTCGTGCGCCACCGTAATAGGTCCTTACACATCCAACTGCAAACACACGGTCCTTGTGCTGAACAGCATCAGGACTTAGTGCGGCAGCGTCTGTAGGTAAAGAGGAAACAGCGAGCAGCTGAAAGTAAAAGATGGGGTCTGAGGTCTGAATTAAAGGGGTTGGCCCATGAAAACCATTTATCACCTATCTGCAGGATAAGCAATAAATGGATGATCCCTTTGGGGGCCTCACTGAACACGAAAACAAGGGTTTGAATCGAACGGCGGTCAAAATAGCTCTCTGACTTCACTATAGTATACTAGTCCTTCTCAATGAATTAGAATATCATCGTCTTAAAGTTAATTTATTTCAGTAATGCAATTCAAAAAGTAAAACTCATATTATATAGATTCATTACACACAGAGTGATCTATTTACAGCATTTTTTTCCTTTTAATGTTGATGATTATGGTAACAGTTAATGAAAACCCAAAATTTAGTGTCTCAGAAAATGTGAATATTAAATAAGCCCAATTTCAAAAATTATTTTTAGTACCGAAATGTTGGCCTACTGAAAATGTATATGCACTCAATACTTGGTCGGGGCTCCTTTTGCATGAATTACTGCATCAATGCGGCGTGGCATGGAGGCGATCAGCCTGTGGCACTGCTGAGGTATTATGGAAGCCCAGGTTGCTTTGATAGCGGCCTTCAGCTCATCTTCCTCTTGACAATACCCCATAGATTCTCTATGGGATTTAGGCCAGGCGAGTTTCCTCTGGCCAATCAAGCACAGTGATACTGTGGTTATTAAACCAGGTATTGGTACTTTTGGCAGTCTGGGCAGGTGCCAAGTCTTGCTTGAAAAAGAAATCAGCATTGCCATAAAGCTTGTCAGCAGAGGGAAGCATGAAGTGCTCTAAAATTTCCTGGTAGATGGATGCGATGACTTTGGACTTGATATAACACAGTGGACCAACACCAGCAGATGACATGGCTCCCCAAACCATCTCTGACAGTGGAAACTCCACACTGGACTGAGAGCAACTTGGATTGAGTGCCTCTCCACACTTCCTCCAAACTCTGGGACCTTGATTTCCAAATGAAATGCAAATTTTACTTTTAATCTGAAAACAGGACTTTGGATCACTGGGCAACAGACCAGTCCTTTCTCTCCTTAGCCCAGGTAAGACGCTTCTGACATTGTCTCTGGGTCATGAGTGGCAATGACTGTGTTCTGGACAACTGTCAAGTCAGCAATCTTCCCCATGATTGTGTCGCCTACTGAACCAGACTGTTGGACCATTTAAAAGCTTAGGAAACCTTTGCAGGTGTTTTGTGTTGATTAGCTTATTAGAGTGTGACATCATGAGTCTACAATCTTCAACTTTTGGCCAATATTCAAATTTTCTGATAGACAAAATTTTGGGTTTTCATTAACTGTTAGCCATAATCATCAACATTAAAAGCCAAAAATGCTGGAAATAGATCACTCTGTGTAATCAGTCTATACAGTGCCCACCAAAAGTTCCGAAACACCCTCATAACTTTTGAACGGCTCGAGGTAGAGGGTTGAAATTTGGTGGGATTTAATGGGGTCATAAAATCTACCAGTTTATTGAAAAGAAAAAAACACACCCTTGGGGGCGGTGGGGTGGTCGGGGTTAGCAAAATCTTAAATGGCACTGGGGTCGAGTGGGGGCTCATTTGAAAGAGCTTTTCAATATGAAAACAATGCCGCTGAGATATTTAACTTTAAAGTTATCATCGTCATTATCGGCTACCGCCGGTGTTTGCATTACCCAGAATGTACCGCGCGGGTAAAATCCTAAATGTGTGTGGGCACGTGTGCATGTGCGAGCTTAGGAATGTCACATCAAGATGACTTTAAATTACGTATTATTACAATCGGTCTCGGCGATACAAAATTGACCTAGTCTATGAATTTCAGAGAGCGCTAATTCGGAGAGTAATTTTCATTTTTGTACATTTCTATTGTCATATCACAAAATGCATTTGACCGAAACGGAAAGGATCACTTTATTGATGAGAGGGTATGGTGAAGAAAAAATAAGATCCTATCAAGAAGTAGCGGCTTTATTCAATGCCACTTATCCTATCCGTGATCCAATTTCATTGTCAACTGTTAAAAGAACTGTTCATCGTTTCGAAACAAGTGGTTCAATTAAAGACGCACCAAGATCCGGAAGACCCAAACATGCTAGTAATGATGAAAAAGCTTTAGATGTTCTGCTCACTGTACATGATGACCCTTAGGGTACGTTCACATGCAAACTCAAAAACGTCTGAAAATACGGAGCTGTTTTCAAGGGAAAACAGCTCCTGATTTTCAGGCGTTTTTTGAGCCACTCACGATTTTTGTGGCGTTTTTTACGGCCGCTTTTGGAGCGGTTTTCAATAGAGTCTATGAAAAACGGCTCCAAAAACGTCCCGAGAAGTGACCTGCACTTCATTTTCACAACCGTGTAAAAAAAACGGCCCGTCGGAACAGAATGCCGTTCTTCCCATTGCAATCAATGGGCAGATGTTTGGAGGCGTTCTACTGCCTATTTTTCGGCCGTTTACGGACAAAAAACGGATGAAAATAGGCCGTGTGAACACACCCTTAAACATCTGTCTCGAATGGAGCACAACAAAATGATATCAGCGCCACATCAGTCCGTCGAATTTTGAAGAGGGATTATTATCATCCTTATAAAATACGTCTAGTTCAGGAGCTATCCGAAGATGATTATGACGGTAGAGTGGAATTTTGCGATACAATGATGACAAGAAGGGGGCCCAAGCTTGTGGAACAGCCCAGGGCCTATAGTCTACTTAATCCGCCACTGGGTCCTGGACTAGAGGAGATGAGCCGTCACTATATGCATATATACTTCCATTGCGATGCTGCCACCTAGTGGCCAGGAAGCATTTTTATGTGTTGTTTTAGTCACAGGACCTTATATAGTTACATAGTTACATAGTTTGTACGGTTGAAAAAAGACACATCTAAAGCCATCTACTGTCCCTGCTGTGACCAGCTCCTGCGGTAGTCTATTCAATAAATTCACCGTTCTCACAGTAAAGAAGCCTTGTCGCCTCTGCAGGTTGAACCTTTCTTTTTCCAGACGGAGGGAGTGCCCCCTTGTTTTTTGAGGGGGTTTTACATGGAACAGGATTTGACCATATTTTTTGTATGTGCCATTTATATATTTATATAAGTTAATCATGTCCCCCCTTAGTCGTCTTTTCTCAAGGCTAAATAGGTTTAGCTTACCTGTGCTTACATGTTCTGAGCTGTGCAGATGCTCACGTCAGCAAAGCTCACTGCTATGTAACACTGTTCAGACAATGGTGGCTGACCCTGTTTATTGCAGGCACCGGGAAAACCGGCTCGGGCACTGTCTTTAATATTTACTTTAGTGTGCAAAAACAGTGTAGTATGGGCATGTAATCAGTGTCGGAACATTGAATAACTCACAAAGGGGCTGTTTTTAAATTTGATAAAAGGCGACTGATCCCACCTAATGGGTTCAGGTGCAAGGGCTGCGACCCAAAAATCAGCAACTATTGTGCCAGCAGGGCTGAGTAGGCCCTGAAGCCAGAGAGGGCCCATTGCTGTGGCGGTGGAGTGCAGGAACCTCCCCACAGATGATTGCTGTGAAAGAGGCAGCATTGGATGTAACAAGTAGAAGTTGCGTGAAGCCTCCCTCTTATTTAGTTGCTGAGACGATGGGTTACCCCTGTATCAGGGCCAAGCTCTGTCCCAAGGAAACCAAGCTGGAAAAACCCACTTCCTGCATTGCCTGAAATTGCCGCAATTTTGTGTAATATTTTAAGAGACTGTGCCTCTCTGCTAAGAACAGTTTTTTGTATTTCCTTTTGGTCGTTTTGCAAACATTACCGGCCTACTAAAAGAAACCTGCATCAAACCTGGGTTTCTTGTCATCATACTGCCAGTAACAATGCAAGGTCAAATACGTTACTCGCCCTCACTAGACTCCCCTCATGCCAAATTTTATGGCCAAAAGGACCATAACAATTATATTCTATTGGAAATAAAAGGTGGATTTCTGACTTTAGGGAACAGAGGGTAAAATAACAGACATGTTCCTCACCTCTGTACCTGAGATATGGTTGTGTTATACTAGATATTGTCTATAGAAGATATACATGTTAAAAACACATATATTCTGATGTACCAGGAAGATACTATCACACCTCTGCGGGTCTAGAACTCATATCTAGCCTGAGTGTTATCAGTAATTAATATAAATATTAATTACCTGTCTTGTGATTCCTTTCTTGCTGCTGACAGGATTATATGTCACGTTCCTTCTTCTCACTGGGATCCGTCATCTGTAAAGAATCAAAGGTGTGATAATATGTTCCTGATACATGTTATAGACACTTATATGTATAACACACTAGGGCCATAATTATTTATCTCAGGTATAATGTACAAATAGAAAATAAAGAAAAAGACGACACTAAGGACCTGTTCACATGACCGTTGCCCTTCCGTTGAGGGATTCCTTCGGAGGTTTCCGTCGGGTTAACCCCTCAAAAATGAAACAAAATAACATGCCCCCCGCTTTCCTGTGCTGTATGGCAAAATCCCATTTTATGTTCAAAAGTAACATAACAAGTGTATTCTATTGTAAGGCCCCTTGGGTTCCTAGAATTATGGAGCTTATGGGTATATTGCTTATATAGTTTAAAATAATGGTTATTATCAATGTAATCTTAAATGGTTAACACAATTATTTTTTCTGAGTCGTTATAAAGGGTTACCTGTGCCTAGTAGGCAACAGTTCTCCAAAAAGATTCAGGATTGTTGTCACACAAGGTCCTCAGTGGTGGAGTGGATGCCACGGCGTGGAAATCCACTTTTTAAGGGATGGCTGGAGTCTGGCAGCTGGTGTTCATTTTCCCAAAGCAAAGGAGCTGAAAAGCCCTTTCCAAAAACTTATGTACTGTTATTGTTGTCCCATGCTTTTTAGAGGGATGTGTTATCCTCTAAAAATAGTTCCTACACCACCCCCTTCCCTGCATGTGGCATGGCCGGAAGTTCCCGGCTTGCAGTAAAGTGGTCTGGGGATGTGGGAAAGCGCTGGTGAAGAGGAAGGAGGAGTCATTCCTTACACTGCACCCTCATCTAACAGGTCCATGAGGCAGGGTTCTGCTCTACCCCTGAGGAAGCAGTAGGGGCATGGATGGCTCGAGGTGTGGTGGGAGGAGCAGTCCTGTGGTTATAATGTACAGGCAGACTATGGAGGGCAGTCGGTAGCATCAGTGGTGAGACCGGTGTAGACTCCAAAGGGAGTTTATTGCCCCCTCCTTGCTGCTGGTGGGAGAGACCGTTGTCATAGGATACGGACGAAGACTGCCTCCTATTGCATCATTGGGATCTGCAGCTGACCACGGTCAAGAGACTGGTCGTCCAGCTGCTGGAACAATTTTGGAGGCACCGATAGGTGATGCTGGGATTCCTGTGAGTGGTGAGTCACCTTCATGTTTGGTTGCGTAGTCAAGAACAAATGTGTTGACGGATGAGGATTTGTTCTCTGTTTTAAAGGACAACTTGGGCTTGTTTGGGTGGCAAAGGGTGGAGTATAAGCTCTGCCAGTAAAGCCAGTAGGTTAATACCCCGCCCGCCTGACTAGATGGTTTGTACAGATTAGCCTTTTGTGGCTTATTATTCTGTGGTGTGGCTCCTCTGGGAATTTACCTGTCCACCAATATAGGGGACAAGATCCACAGACGAGAATTTGTGATATTTGGTTTCAGTGGATCACGTAATGGTGGACTAAGAGCGTATTGTGGACAAGAAGCTTAGTTTTGACAGAGGGTCTGAGAAAAATTCCAAAGTGGTAAAGACCTGTACGATGTAACCTGTCATTTAAAACGAGATTACGCTTGCCTTGCTGTAAATATCACAGTGACGCTACATAAATATCAGGATTGTGAATAGACATGACGTCCTGGCTGGAGGTAATGTATATTCACTGTCAGGACACTTGAGTATTGTTATAGTGTTTTTATGTGGCTGCAAATAGCGATATAGCTATATCGCTATGTGCTGTGTAAATGAATGGGCAGAAGTGTATGACGCTAATTGGTCATTGATTGGTCAGCGTCATACACTTCTCTCCACAACGCCCACTTAGTCAAAAAGTAAAACACGCCCAGTTGTCCATTAAGAAACTCATTAGCATGAAGCTAAAATAGGTCATAACTCCGTCAAAAATGATCGTTTTTCTAAATAAAAAAACACTGCTGTAATCTAAATTACAGCGCCGATCATATTATGTAGAAGATAGGCCACTTATAATGTGAGCCCAGAGCTAAGCAGAGCTGGGCAGAGGGCGGTCATGACGGGTCTGGGCCTGCAAGGGGTCATTTAGAGGGGTATTTTGGTTATAGACTGGTGGGTGGGTTTGAGTCAGGAATTGTGCTAGGGGGTTGTGAGCATTGGGGGTGGAGTTAATGGGATGTATATATAGTGGGATAAGCAGGGAAGCCATGTTATGGCTTGAAAAATGTTGTCAAGAATAGAGGTGTGCAGCCAGTGTCAGGGTAGCTGTTTTCTGGTCAGTTTTAGGGCCTAGAGTTATGGAGGGTTTAGAGCAGTTAATTGCTAGGGTTAGGGAGCAGGCAGCTGATAAGGGGCTGGAGTGGCTCCAGGAGCAGATAGGGGCTTTAGCAGGCTCCCCAGCGGGGCGTCCCCCCAGGGCCCGGCGTTCACGGCCCGGCGTTCACGGAACGCTTGAGCCCCTCTGCTTCCCCAGCCCCCCGGCACAGACGGAGGAGTGTGACTCCCCCCTTACCTGTTTCCACGGTAGTGGTCCCTGGTGTGAGATCTGGTGGCTGGCGATGGTGGCGTTGTTCCGGTGTCGGGGACTGGAGCCATGGCGATGTCTGGAGCGGCGGCAGCTGTGGAGACGCCTGGAGTGAGAGTCCGAGGTGCGGTTCGCCGGGTGTCCAGTCGGGGTAAGCGCAGCACAGTCCGTGTGCCTGAGGAGCGACGTGGACATAAACGTCGAGGGAAGCGGTGGTGCAGCGGCGGGGAGCAGTCTCCCTCCTTTCCAGTGCAGTGGGCTCATTCAGGGAGTCTGTCAGGAGTTTTTCTGTGGGGCCGGAGGCAAGCCAGGACTCTGCGGCTGTCACGGTGAGGTCAGGGGCCAGTGTGCATAGTACACCCGTTAGCATCTGTGATTTGGCGCCATCTAGTGGCCATTCGGAATATTGCAGTGTCGGTGGTAGGCCGGCGCCACCTGCTGTTCAGGAAAATTATTACATCGGTGGTGGCAGGCCTGCGTCACCTCCTGCCCATTTTCGTTATAGCAGCAGTAGTGGTAGGTCTGCACTGACCGCTAAATATGTACAAAATTTGCATCATCCAGCGCCTCCTGAGGGTAACGCTGGCCAGGTGGCAGGTGTTTCGTCTGTTTATTTGCCGTTCCAGGTGTCGTCAGGACGGGTGTCCGGTGTAGAAGCAGCCGATGCTTTGCGGCGGGCACTCGGGGTGCCTAGGATGCTCGGTCAGGAGACGGCTTCGGTGGATTCAGGACGGACGGTCCCGTTAGTGTCTGGCGACGGGCAGCCTTCTGGTGAGTCACAGCGTTTACACACCATACACGTGGGCAGTAATTTTAGTAATGAGAGTAGTCTAGTGGGGCAAGTACCTGTAGGTTGCAGTTCTACGGGGGATTTGTCAGTCACGAGTGGAGTTTGGGGAAATTTCTTAGATGGGTTACGTCAGTTGTTAGCTTCAGTTGATACTTCTCGTGGGTCACAGCTAGCAGGTCCCGTTGGAGCTTGGTCAGCGCAGGGACAGTTAGAGGAGGGTTCTCGTAGGGAGAGTACTGTGAGTGCTGAGGCAGGCTCTTCGTCATTTAACGCCTTAGATGCCGGGGTCCAGACGGAGAAGGTAGATGGGGCTAATAAGCCCTTGCCAGTTTTGGATACTGCAAAGGGGAGCATGTACATTTCCTTTGAAGGACCATTAGGGGCCCACTTAAAGCCAGAGCTCTGTGAAAAGATTTGGAAAAGGGAGAATTTGGATATTTTTACTTTATTGGCGTTGGAGCGATTTAGTGTGGAACGGTGGGAAAAGGGCAAGGAACATCGTAAGGAGGAGGATGAGGAGAGAAGACGGCTACATGCTTTTTCCATCATGGCTAGCGTTATAGGGGAGAAATGCCCAGAACATTGTTCCGGTTTATTTTGTTACTTGGATTCTATTTGGGAGGCTTATAGAACGTATGGGGGAACTGCTTGGCTTAAATATGACGAGCAGTTTCGTCAGCATATGGCGGTTCAGTCATCCCTGCGGTGGGATCATAAGGACATAAGCCTTTGGATGCGCCTTATGACTACACCAAAGGGGGCTGGTCAGGGGGGTCATGTTGAAGTCGCGGGTTTGCATAACCCCTTTCAGTCCTCACCCGGCGGGTCTAGATCAGCGGGTTCGTCGGGGAGTTTTAAAAAAGGGGTCTGCTGACTCTACAACGAGAGCACCTGTAAATGGGGAACTAATTGTGTCTATAGACACGAATGTGCCGGCTGTAGGGGTGGTAACCACCCCGTCTTCAAGTGTTTTAAGCGGGCACGAGGAGGCACGACGAAGCCAGGGGATGGTTCTGCTAAAGGGGGTGAGTCCAGTGAACCTCAACGTTATGACGCCTTGGCTAAAGAGGTACCCCGACAATGAGAGGGCGCAGCTGTTATTGAATGGTTTTGGGGATGGATTTAGGATTCCGTTCTCCCCGGGGGTCGGTGTTTTGATGGCTAATAATCTGCGTTCGGTGCGGGATCATCCAGAAGTGGTACGAGACAAGTTGCGGAAGGAAGTTTTGTTGGGTAGAATGTTAGGCCCCTTTTCTGATGTTCCTATTTCCAATTTGCGTGTCTCCCCGCTGGGGGTTGTCCCCAAGAAGGAGGCGGGCAAATTTCGGCTTATACATCATTTATCTTATCCGAAGGGTTCTTCGGTAAATGAGGATATTGATGAGTCTTTGACGCGGGTTTCCTATACGTCATTTGATGAGGCGGTACGTTTGGTTAGGACGACAGGGGCAAGGGGCGCTTAGGCTAAGGTGGATGTGGAGTCTGCATTTCGCCTTTTGCCGGTGCACCCAGAATCCATGCACTTGCTGGGGTGCTCGTTTGATGGCCTTTTTTATATTGATAGGTGCCTTCCTTTGGGGTGCTCTATTTCTTGTGCCTATTTCGAAGCCTTCAGCACATTTTTGGAGTGAATGGTTCGTGAACGAGCCGGCTCTAAAGCAGTTATTCATTATTTGGATGACTTCTTTTGTGTGGGCCCTGCGGCTCGGCCGTCGTGTGCAATATTGTTATGGGCAATGATGGATGTTTTTGTTGACTTTGGGGTTCTGTTGGCGTTTGAAAAAACAGAAGGACCAAACACAACGATCTGTTTTTTGGGAATTGAAATTGATTCCCAGGCAATGGAATGTAGGTTGCCAGAGGCAAAACTTATTCATCTGCGGGCAACGGTGCAGGAGGCTCTGGTGAGAACAAAAATCACCCTGCGGCTCCTGCAATCTTTATTGGGGAAACTCAATTTTGCCTGTAGAATTATGCCCATGGGCTGTGTTTTTTGTAGGCGCTTAGCACAAGCAACTGCTGGTGTTAGATGTCCCCACCATTTTATTCGCCTTGGCAAGGAGCATAAGGCAGATTTGAGGGTTTGGGATTCCTTTTTAGTAGAATATAACGGCAGATCATTATGGATTGCAGAGGGAGTTTCGAATGTGGAGATGCAAATGTGTACGGATGCTTAAGGTTTTATCGGTTTCGGGGCGTATTTTCAGGGAAAATGGTGTGTTGATACTTGGCCACTAGAGTGGAGGGAGTGTGGTTTGACGGGTAATCTTTGTTTTTAGGAGTTGTTTCCCATTCTTGTTGCGGTGGAAATTTGGGGACCGCTTTTGTCCAATCGGTCAGTGGTTTTTCACTGTGATAACATGGAGGTTGTGTGCGCTATTAATAGTTTGTCCGCCATTCCCCCCCCCCCCCCCCCCGGTGATCACAGTGCTATGCCAGTTGGTCCTGCTGTGTTTGAGATGGAACATTCTATTTAGGGCTCATCATGTTCCTGGAGTTTCCAATGACATTGCGGATGCTTTATCTCGATTGCAGTGGGATCGTTTCCGTTGGCTAGCTCCAGAGACGGAGAGGGATCCGGTTTCTTGCCCCGAGCACCTTTGGAGGGTGGTGTCGCTCATCTGATATGGTGGGCAAAGCGTTCGCTGGCCCCTGCTACGTGGGATGCTTATACCAAGATCTGGGTGAGATGGTTCCAGCTGGAGGATTTGTGGTGTAGTCAACAGAGTCCTTTTAGTGCCTTAGAGGGGATGTTTTGTTTTTTGTTATCTCTTATGGAGAGTGGATCTACGGCTTCTTCTGTTGTTAATTCGGTAGCGGCACTTTCCTTTTTCTTTAAGTTAATTGGTTGTACGGATGTTACTAAGCATTTTTTGATACGGCGGGCTCTGCAGGGTTTTCAAAAAGGGCATGTCGGGCAGGATAAGCGTGGGCCGGTGTCTTTTGAAATGTTGGAGGGACATTTTCTCAGTTGCACTGGATATCCCATTCAGATTATAAGAGGTTGTTGTTTCAATTGGCTTTCTCTTGGGCTTTCTATGGGGCTTTTAGGGTTGGCGAATTGGTTAGTCCCTCAAAACGGGTGCAGGGCGGTATTCAAGTAACTGATGTGTTTTTTTCGGGATAGTGTGTTGAGAATAATGTTGTATCATTCAAAACCTGACAGGAAGGGAAAAGGTTTTGAGATTTGTTTGACTAAAATTCATGAGGGGGAATCGTGCCCAGTGTGGTGTTTTCTGCGTTTCATGGCTGTGCGTCCTCAGGGTTTTTCCTCTTTGCTGGTGCATGCGGATGGTTCAGCGTTGTCCAGATATCAATTTATTGCTGTCTTTAAGAAATGCGTACAAGGGTTGGGCCTTTCACATCTGGATTACAGCTCTCATTCTTTTACGATTGGAGCTGCCACTGAAGCTTCTCGTTTTGGGCTCGACACTGCTTCAGTTAAGAGGATTGACCGCTGGGAGTCCAGCCGCTTTCGTTCCTATGTTAGGCTGCATTTGCTGGAATGTTGATTTGTTTATCTTAGGTTTATTTTGGGGGGGGGATGTCATTCTTGTTCTGTGTGACTAATTTTCTGTTGCTTTCAGGGTCTGCAAAATGTGTGGTTTGGCTTCTTGGCCATTCCTATATTTACTGGGCTGAAAGGCGTGCCCGTGTGCGTCCGAATGGTAGGTATTTGGGTATAGATCCGGATGAGGTGGAGGTACACTGGTTCGGAGTTTGTGGCCTGACCTGGGATCAGGTAAGGCCTCTGTTTCAGGATGCGGTTAGGTCCTGGGGCCTACCTGATATCTTGATAATTCATTCAGGGGGTAATGACATCGGGAGTTATCCCAGGCGGAACCTCATTAAGAACATTAAGAGGGACTTCTTATGTTTTGTAGACACCCATCCTGGGCTTTTGATTATCTGGTCCGAAATTGTACAGTGGGTAAAATGGCACAATGCACAGTCAGTGTCGGCGCTGAATAGGACCAGAGTTAAGATTAATAAGACAGTGGCCAAGTTTGATCGCCTAAATGGTGGGTTGTTAGTTCGTCACCGACTGGGGCACGTACATTGGAAAGGATGGGGTTCACTTAACGGATGTGGGCCTGAATGTTTTTAATTTTGGCCTCCAAGAAGGCCTGGAGTTGTGTTTTCAAATGTGGCGGCGCATGAAAATTTAAGGAGTCAAGTATTTATGCTGTGGCGGGTCCTTGGCAACGCTATTTATATTTTTATATATTGCTGTCTTTGACACAATATATTGGTTTTATTTTAAAGCTATGGATTTGGGCTTCTCTAAGGGGCGGACCCTGGGAAGCGTGGTGCTTTAGCATACCCGTGGTGACGCCACTGTAGCTTATATGGTCACGGCTAGAAGTTTAAGGGTATTGCTTTATTTATGTTTTGGAGGTTGTCAAGGACTTAGCCACATAATGTTAATATGTTATTTATGTTTATGATATGTTTATACTTGTTTTTTATATATTCTCAGGTTCTGTAAAAGAAATCATCTAATAAAGCTGTGACAAGCACCTTCCATTTTTAATTGTGTCGTTGTATATTTATTAGATAGGAGGGTGTTTGTGTGGCCCCTTGTCGCCCTTGTACCGTCATGTGAGCCCAGAGCTAAGCAGAGCTGGGCAGAGGGCGGTCATGACGGGTCTGGGCATGCAAGGGGTCATTTAGAGGGGTATTTTGGTTATAGGTTGGTGGGTGGGTTTGAGTCAGGAATTGTGCTAGGGGGTTGTGAGCATTGGGGGTGGAGTTAAGGGGATGTTTATATAGTGGGATAGGAAGGGAAGCCATTTTATGGGTTGAAAAATTTTGTCCCGCCTGCCCTCCCTTTAATTTTTCTTTTGTATTAGGGTCCGCAAGTGCGGGTTTTGTGGAGGAGGGATACAAGTAGTTTATTTCATTTGTATATGCATTTGTTTTGCAGATTCTGGACTATTGGGTCTTACTTTGTCTTGGTGTGTGCGGGTCCTTGGCAACGCTATTTATGTTTTTATATATTGCTGTCTTTGACACAATATATTGGTTTTATTTTAAAGCTATGGATTTGGGGTTCTCTTAGGCTGGGTTCACACGACCTATTTTCAGACGTAAACGAGGCCTATTATGCCTCGTTTTACGTCTGAAAATAGGGCTACAATACGTTGGCAAACATCTGCCCATTCATTTGAATGAGTTTGCCGACGTACTGTGCAGACGACCTGTAATTTACGCGTCGTCGTTTGACAGCTGTCAAACGACGACGCGTAAATTGACTGCCTCAGCAAAGAAGTGCAGGACACTTCTTTGCTACGCAATTTGAGCCGTTCTTCATTGAAGTCAATGAAGAGCAGCTCAAGATTTACGAGTGTCACAGACGCCTCGCATAATACGACGAGCAGCATTTACGTCTGAAACGAGGCAGCTGTTTTCTCCTGAAAACAGTCTGTCTTTTTAGACGTAAAAGCCTCTCATCGTGTGCACATACCCTAAGGGGCGGACCCTGGGAAGCGTGGTGCTTTAGCATACTCGTGGTGACGCCACTGTAGCTTATATGGTCACAGCTATGGTTTAAGGGTATTGCTTTATTTATGTTTTGGAGGTTGTCAAGGACTTAGCCACATAACGTTAATATGTTAATTATGTTTATGATATGTTTATACTTGTTTCTTATATATTCTCAGGTTCTGTAAAATAAATCATCTAATAAATTGTGTCGTTGTATATTTATTAGATAGGAGGGTGTTTGTGTGGTCCCTTGTCGCCCTTGTACCGTCATGTGGTGACAGAGACTCTTTAAGGGTTCACGGTTATGGCTAATTTTTTTTGTCAGCGCTTCCCTGAAAAGGGCGCTGTACTCTTTGCATGCTTAGATCATGTAGCATATTTAGTGCACACAAGCTGCATGGAGGTGCAGCTTGGTGGTGCTATGATGAGAAATTCAGGCGTCGTTTGTCATTATGTCCGGAGATTCGCTGGGCATCCAAGGCAATCAGTGTTTGGAATGAGCTCATCCCGTATTAGCGACATCCTCAATCCTCTCTAGAAGGAGTCATTTCCTCTAGATCGTATCCTTGGGCAGTGGCTAGAGTGCCCAAACAGGAGTCTCCACGCAGATGATTGCTGTGATAGAGACAGCGTTGAATATAACAGGTGGAAGTTGCCTGGGGCCTCCCTACGTTTGAGTTTCTGAGGCGGTGGGTGGAAGTTGCCTGGGCCTCCCCATAAAAGTGATAAGGGATGTTGAAGGATAAGAAAGAGGAAATGCTCAGATTTGAAGTGGATGTTATTACTGTATCAGTGAGGAGCCCAATCTCCGTCCAAGGGTAGGCAAGCTGGTGAGCCACCATTGCCTGCATTGCCTGAAATTGTGGCCATTTTGTATAGATTCTAGCCTACTAAAAGGATTTGCATCAAACCTGGTATTCTTGTCATCATTTCATGACTAACCCTGCGAGCACTTAACTGATACCCGCTCCTAAACTTTTTGGCATAGTTGGCAGGATAGTCACAGCCCAGGAAAGATGGCATGCCGTATGGAGTGCCCAAGGAGTGAGCAGAGGGCACGGCAGGAAGGTTTACATGATGAATTTCACAGAGAGTATAGTCTGAGTTCCATTGGAGGGTAAGCTAGTGCCGGAGTTGCAGTCATGAGTACGCTCTTGCCAAGTGCACCTTTCCCTCAAGAAAGATGACTAGCTCCAGCAAGAGGCTGTGGAGCCAGGAAAGGCTGCATTTCAGTAGCTGTAATGCGCAACAAGGAAGTGTTCAAGAGGCGGGTAGAGAGGAGTCTCCCAGCAAGAGAAAGACAAGAGGCTGTGCATGAGACTGAGACAAAGAAGCGAGTCCTGGGACCTTGAGTATGAGACTGCAATTGTTAAGTATGTGCCTCACCTGTGAGAGACTGTAACTACTAAGCTTTGAGCCTGAGGCCCAAGTAACTTTGAAGAGGGCCTGAACTGAGTCTAACAGGGCCTTCAGAGACTGTCGGAAGAAGGCCCAATTTGTGTGAAAGGAATCTGTGTTTTTATTTCATTTATTTTAGTTGCTTATTTTTCCATGAAAGGTATGGAAGGGAGTCTCCCCTATTCACGAGAGGAGCCGTATGGAGTAATGTAGAGATAGATTTTGCTGTCTCTTTCAATGCTTTTGTGTTATGCAAGTTTAACACTGTATTTCCTTTATAGGTCCAGGACTAGAGGAGATGAGCGGTCACTATATGCATATATACTTCCATTGCGATGCTGCCACCTAGTGGCCAGGAAGCATTTTTATGTGTTGTTTTAGTCACAGGACCTGTGCTTACATGTTCTGAGCTGTGCAGATGCTCACGTCAGTAAAGCTCACTGCTATGTAACACTGTTCAGACAATGGTGGCTGACCCTGTTAATTGCAGGCACCGGGAATACCGGCTCGGGCACTGTCTTTAACATTTACTTTAGTGTGCAAAAACAGTGTAGTATGGGCATGTAATCAGTGTCGGCACATTGAATAACTCACAAAAGGCTGTTTTTAAATTTGATAAAAGGCGACTGTTCCCACCTAATGGGTTCAGGTGCAAGGGCTGCGACCCATAAATCAGCAACTATTGTGCCAACAGGGCTGAATAGGCCCTGAAGCAAGAGAAGGCCCATTGCTGTGGCGTTGGAGTGCAGGAACCTCCCCACAGATGATTGCTGTGAAAGAGGCAGCATTGGATGTAACAAGTGGAAGTTGCGTGAAGCCTCCCTGTTATTTATTTGCTGAGACGATGGGATACCCCTGTATCAGGGAAGAGTCCGAGCTCTGTGCCAAGGAAACCAAGCTGGTAAAACCCCATTTCCTGCATTGCCAGAAATTGCCGCTACTTTGTGTAATATTTTAAGTGACTGTGCCTCTCTGCTAAGAACAGTTTTGTGTATTTCCTTTTGGTTGTTTTGCAAACATTACCGGCCTACTAAAAGAAACCTGCATCAAACCTGGGTTTCTTGTCATCATACTGCCAGTAACAATGCAAGGTCAAATACATTAGAAAAATGGACAAAAGTAGATGGTCCAGCGTAGTCAAGTTTAAAACAGAGCGTAGTTCCAAAGTGCCTACGCGTTTCAGACATATACCACGTCCTTCCTAAAAGCTATCCAGCACAGTGGAGCTGTCCAGCAAAAGTGGTGCTGAAACAGAGAGCCGGTGATAGAACATCACTGCTCTAATAGTAAGTTGTGTACTTACAGCATTGTTTGATAGATAGTTATCAATGATAGGATGAGGGATAACAATAATCCAATTTTATCCTTGAGTAGTGGATAGAGTATTAATGCTTATTTTTGTTTATTAGGCTGTCGGATATGAACCTCTGCAATACTCAAATCGAGATATTAAAACATAAATAGATGCTAAAAAATACATCATTTAAACAGTTTAAGACAATACATGAATACATGAACTGGAAAAAAGGGAATTATATACTGGTCTTTAAGGGTAATTGGTGTTGAAAAAAATCTTTGTATACTAAACCACCATTTGATTAATAAGGAATGTGATGGGCGAGGGACCCCTTGGTACGGACAGTTAGGTGTCATCTGTAAAGGCCGTGAACATTGACAGGTAATATTAATTATTAGACCATATTAAATTCTGCCGATAATTTCATAGATTCTTTTACTAATAATTTAACAATAATTCTGGTCCTGAGAGGGTTAATCTAAGACTGAATAGCTATTAAAAATTATATAAAAAATAAAAGGGGAGTCCTGACTACAAAACAGAGGGTAAAGAACAGAGATGTTCCTCACCTCTGTACCTGAGATATGGTTGTGTTATACTAGATATTGTCTATAGAAGATATACATGTTAAAAACACATATATTCTGATGTACCAGGAAGATACTATCACACCTCTGCGGGTCTAGAACTCATATCTAGCCTGAGTGTTATCAGTAATTAATATAAATATTAATTACCTGTCTTGTGATTCCTTTCTTGCTGCTGACAGGATTATATGTCACGTTCCTTCTTCTCACTGGGATCCGTCATCTGTAAAGAATCAAAGGTGTGATAATATGTTCCTGATACATGTTATAGACACTTATATGTATAACACACTAGGGCCATAATTATTTATCTCAGGTATAATGTACAAATAGAAAATGAAGAAAAAGACGACACTAAGGACCTGTTCACATCACCGCTGCCCTTCCGTTGAGGGATTCCGTCTGAGGTTTCCATCAGGTTAACCCCTCAAAAATTAAACAAAATAACATGTCCCCCCTTGCCTGTGCTGTATGGCAAAACCCCATTTTATGGACAAAAGTAGCATAACAAGTGTATTCTATTGTAAGGCCCCTTGGGTGCCTGGAATTATGGAGCTTATGGGTATATTGTTTATATAGTTTAAATTAATGGTTATTATCAATGTAATCTTAAATGGTTAACACAATTATTTTTTCTGAGTCGTTATAAAGGGTTACCAGTGCCTAGTAGGCAACAGTTCTCAAAAAAGATTCAGGATTGTTACCACACAGGGTCCTCAGTGGTGGAGTGGATGCAACGGCGTGGAAATCCACTTTTTAAGGGATGGCTGGAGTCTGGCAGCTGGTGTCCATTTTCCCAAAGCAAAGGAGCTGAAGAGCCCTTTCCAAAAGCTTATGGACTGTTATTGTTGTCCCATGCTTTTTAGAGGGATGTGTTATCCTCTAAAAATAGTTCCTCCACCCCCCCTTCCCTGCATGTGGCATGGCTAGAAGTTCCCAGCTTGCAGTAAAGTGGTCCGGGGATGTGGGACAGCGCTGGTGTAGAGGAAGGAGGAGTCAGTCCTTACATTGCACCCTCATCTAACAGGTCCATGAGGCAGGGTTCTGCTCTGCCCATGAGGAAGCAGTAGGGGCATGGATGGCTCGAGGTGTGGTGGGAGGAGCAGTCCTGTGATTATAATGTACAGGCAGACTATGGAGGGCAGTCGGTAGCATCAGTGGTGAGACAGGTGTAGACTCCAAAGGGAATTTATTGCCCCCTCCTTGCTGCTGGTGGGAGAGACTGTTGTCATAGGATACGGACGAAGACTGCCTCCTATTGCATCATTGGGATCTGCAGCTGACCACGGTCAAGATACTGGTCGTCCAGCTGCTGGAACAATCTTGGAGGCACCCTTGGGTGATACCGGGATTCCTGTGAGTGGTGAGTCACCTTCATGTTTGGCTGCGTAGTCAAGCACAAATGTGTTGACGGATGAGGATTTGTTCTCTGTTTTAAAGGACAACTTGGGCTTGTTTGGGTGGCAAAGGGTATAAGCTCTGCCAGTAAAGCCAGTAGGTTAATACCCCGCCTGACTAGATGGTTTGTACAGATTAACCTTTTGTGGCTTATTACTCTGTGGAGTGGCTCCTCTGGGAATTTACCTGTCCACCAATATAGGGGACAAGATCCACAGACGAGAATTTGTGATATTTGGTTTCAGTGGATCACGTAATGGTGGACAAAGAGCGTATTGTGGACAAGCAGCTTAGTTTTGAGAGAGGGTCTGAGAAAAATTCCAAAGTGGTAAAGACCTGTACGATGTAACCTGTCATTTAAAATGAGATTACGCTTGCCTTGCTGTAAATATCACAGAGACGCTACATAAGTGTCAGGATTGTGAATAGACATGACATCCTGGCTGGAGGTAATGTATATTCACTGTCAGGACACTTGAGTAACGTTATAGTGTGTTTATGTGGCTGCACATAGCGATATAGCTATATCGCTATGTGCTGTGTAAATGAATGGGGAGAAGTGTATGACGCTGATTGGTCACTGATTGGTCAGCGTCATACACTTCTCTCCACAACGCACACTTGGTAAAAAAGTAAAACACGCCCAGTTGTCCATTAAGAAACTCATTAGCATGAAGCTAAAATAGGTCATAACTCTGTCAAAAATGATCGTTTTTCTAAATAAAAAACACTGCTGTAATCTACATTACAGCACCGATCATATTATGTAGAATATAGGCCACTTATAATGTGAGCCCAGAGCTAAGCAGAGATCGGCAGAGGGCGGTCATGACGGGTTTGGGACTGCAAGGGGTCATTTAGAGGGGTATTTTGGTTGTAGGTTTGTGGGTGGGTTTGAATCAGGAATTGTGCTAGGGGGTTGTGAGCATTGGGGGTGGAGTTAATGGGATGTATATATAGTGGGATAAGCAGGGAAGCCATGTTATGGCTTGAAATTTTTTGTCAAGAATAGAGGTGTTCAGCCAGTGTCAGGGTAGCTGTTTTCTGGTCAGTTTTAGGGCCTAGAGTTATGGAGGGTTTAGAGCAGTTAATTGTTAGGGTTAGGGAGGAGTCAGCTGATAAGGGGTCAGCGTAGCACAGTCCGTGTGCCTGAGGAGCGACGTGGAGATGGACGTCGAGGGAAGCGGTGGTGCAGCGGCGGGGAGCAGTCCCCCATCTTTCCAGTGCGGTTCAGCGAGCCTGTCAGGAGTTCTTCTGTGGGGCCGGAGGCAAGCCAGGACTCTGCGGCTGTCACGGTGAGTGTCTTCAGCGCGGCTAGAGCGCCATCTGCTGGGTCAGGGGCCAGTGTGCATAGTACTCCCGTTAGCATGGGTGATTTGGCGCCATCTAGTGGCCGTTCGGAACATTGCAGTGTCGTGGTAGGCCGGCGCCACCTGCTCTTTAGGAAAATTACTATATCGGTGGTGGCAGGCCTGTGCCACCTCCTGGCCATTTTCGTTATAGCAGCAGTAGTGGTAGGTCTGCACTGACTGCTGAATATGTACAAAATTTGCATCATCCAGCGCCTCCTGAGGGTGACGTTGGCCAGGTGGCAGGTGTTTCGTCTGTTTATTTGCCGTTCTAGGTGTTGTCGGGACGGGAGTCCAGTGTAGAAGTGGCCGATGCTTTTCGGCGGGCACTCGGGGTGCCTAGGATGCTCGGTCAGGAGACGGCTTCGGTGGATTCAGGACGGACTCTGAATCACCATTCTTTGAATCACCATTAGGGGCCCACTTAAAGCCAGAGCTCCGTGAAAAGATTTGGAAAAGGGAGAATTTGGATATTTTTACTTTATTGCCGTTGGAGCGATTTAGTGTGGAACGGTGGGGAAAAGGGCAAGGATCATTGTAAGGAGGAGGATGAGGAGAGAAGACGGTATAGACTGATTCCGCGCACATTTGGGAATTGGCTACATGCTTTTTCCATCATGGCTAGCGTTATAGGGGAGAAATGCCCAGAACATTGTTCCGGTTTATTTTGTTACTTGGATTCTATTTGGGAGGCTTATAGAACGTATGGGGGAACTGCTTGGCTTTAATACGACGAGCAGTTTCGTCAGCGTATGGCGGTTCAGTCATCCCTGCAGTGGGATCATAAGGACATAAGCCTTTGGATGCGCCTTATGACTACACCAAAGGGGGCTGGTCAGGGGGGTCATGTTGAAGTCGCGAGTTTGCATAACCCCTTTCAGTCCTCACCCGGCGGGTCTAGATCAGCGGGTTCGTCGGGGAGTTTTAAGAAAGGGGTCTGCTGACTCTACAACGAGAGCACCTGTAAATGGGGAACTAATTGTGTCTATAGACACGAATGTGCCGGTTGTGGGGGTGGTAACCACCCCGTCTTCAAGTGTTTTAAGCGGGCACGAGGAGGCACAACGAAGCCAGGGGATGGTTCTGCTAAAGGGGGTGAGTCCAGTGAACCTCGACGCTATGACGCCTTGGCTAAAGAGGTACCCCGACAATGAGAGGGCGAAGCTGTTATTGAACGGTTTTGGGGACGGATTTAGGATTCCGTTCTCACCGGGGGTGGGGGTTTTGATGGCTAATAATCTGCGTTCGGTGCGGTATCATCCAGGAGTGGTACGAGACAAGTTGCGGAAGGAAGTTTTGTTAGGTAGAATGTTAGGCCCCTTTTCTGATGTTCCTATTTCCAATTTGCGTGTCTCCCCACTGGGGGTTGTCCCGAAGAAGGAGGCGGGCAAATTTCGGCTTATACATAATTTATCTTATCCGAAGGTTTCTTCGGTAAATGATGATATTGATGAGTCTTTAACGCGGATTTCCTACACGTCATTTGATGAGGCCGTTTGTTTGGTTAGGATGGTGGGGCAAGAGGCGCTTATGGCTAAGGTGGATGTGGAGTCTGCATTTCGCCTTTTGCCCGTGCACCCAGAATCCATGCACTTGCTGGGGTGCTCGTTTGATGGCTTTTTTTATATTGATAGGTGCCTCTCTATGGGGTGCTCTATTTCTTGTGCCTATTTCGAAGCCTTCAGCACGTTTTTGGAGTGGGTGGTCCGTTAACGAGCCGGCTCTAAAGCAGTTATTCATTATTTGGATGACTTCTTTTGTGTGGGCCCTGCGGCTCGGCTGTCGTGTGCAATATTGTTATGGGCAGTGATGGATGTTTTTGTTGACTTTGGGGTTCCGTTGGCGTTTGAAAAAACAGAAGGACCAACCACAACAATCTGTTTTTTGGGAATTGAAATTGATTCCCAGGCAATGGAATGTAGGCTGCCAGAGGCAAAACGTATTCATCTGCGGGCAACGGTGCAGATGGCTCTGGTGAGAACAAAAATCACCCTGCGGCTCCTGCTGTTAAGGATCTGCCAGGCACAGCTTCTGAATCCACGCCCATAGGTAATCAGTCTGCACCTGCTTCTATGTCTGTGAGACTGACTCCATCTTCCATCACTCAGGATGGCAGGCTTAAGAGTGGGAGAGTCTATCACAGCCTGGCCAGACGGAGCAGCTCCCGCCCTCTGTCTATTTATACCTGCCTTTCCTGTTCCTCCTTGCTTGTGATTCTTCTCGTTTTGTTTCCTGGCCCTGCTGCAGCTTCTTGAACCATTTGACCCTGCTTCATATTGACCCTGGCTTACTGACTACTCTCCTGCTCTGCGTTTGGTACCTCGTACACTCTTGGTTTGACTCGGCTTGTTCACTTCTCTCCTGCTCTGCGTTTGGTACCTCGTACACTCCTGGTTTGACTCGGCTCATTCACCACTCGTGTTGCTCACGGTGTTGCCGTGGGCAACTGCCCCTTTTCCCTTGCTTCTGTGTACCCTTGTATGTTTGTCTGTCGTGCACTTATTGAGCGTAGGGACCGTCGCCCAGTTGTACCCCGTCGCCTAGGGCGGGTCGTTGCAAGTAGGCAGGGACTGAGTGGCGGGTAGATTAGGGCTCACTTGTCTGTTTCCTACCCCCATCATTACACCTGCAATCTTTATTGGGGAAACTCATTTTTGCCTGTAGAATTATGCCCATGGGCCGTGTTTTTTGTAGGCGCTTAGCACAAGCAACTGCTGGTGTTAGATGTCCCCACCATTTTATACGCCTTGGCAAGGAGCATAAGGCGGATTTGAGGGTTTGGGATTCCTTTTTGGTAGAATATAACGGCAGATCATTATGGATTGCAGAGGGAGTTTCGAATGTGGAGATGCAATTGTGTACTGATGCTTCCGGTTCTATCGGTTTCGGGGCGTATTTTCAGGGAAAATGGTGTGTTGGTACTTGGCCACTAGAGTGGAGGGAGTGTGGTTTGACGGGTAATCTTTGTTTTCTGGAGTTGTTTCCCATTCTTGTTGCGGTGGAAATTTGGGGACAGCTTTTGTCCAATCGGTCAGTGGTTTTTCACTGTAATAACATGGTGGACGTGTGCGCTATTAATAGTTTGCCCGCCAATTCCCCCCCCCCCCCCGGTGATCAGAGTGCTACGCCAGTTGGTCCTGCTGTGTTTGAGATAGAACATTCTATTTAGGGCTCATCATGTTCCTGGAGTTTCCAATGACATTGCGGATGCTTTATCTCGATTGCAGTGGGATCGTTTCCGTTGGCTAGCTCCAGAGGTGGAGAGGGATCCGGTTTCTTGCCCTGAGCACCTTTGGAGGGTGGTGTCGCTCGTCTGATATGGTGAGTGAAGCGTTCGCTGGCCCCTGCTACGTGGGATGCTTATACCAAGATCTGGGTGAGATGGTTCCAGCTGGAGGATTCGTGGTATAGTCAAGGGAGTCCTTTTAGTGCCTTAGAGGGGATGTTTTGTTTTTTGTTATCTCTTATGGAGAGTGGATCTTCAGCTTCCTCTGTTGTTTAGTCGGTAGCGGCACATTCCTTTTTCTTTAAGTTAATTGGTTGTACGGATGTTACTAAGCATTTTTTGATACGGCGGGCTCTACAGGGTTTTCAAAAAGGGCATGTCGGGCAGGATAAGCGTGGTGCGGTGCCTTTTGCAACGTTGGAGGGACTTTTTTCTCAGTTGCACAGGATATCCCATTCAGATTATGAGAGGTTGTTGTTTCAATTGGCTTTCTCTTGGGCTTTCTATGGGGCTTTTAGGGTTGGCAAATTGGTTAGTCCCTCAAAACGGGTGCAGGGCGGTATTCAAGTAACTAATGTGGTTTTTTTCGGGATGGTGTGTTGAGAATAATGTTGTATCATTCAAAAACTGACAGGAAAGGAAAAGGTTTTGAGATTTGTTTGACTAAAATTCATGAGGGGGAATCGTGCCCAGTGGGGTGTTTTCTGCGTTTCATGGCTGTGCGTCCTGAGGGTTTTTCCTCTTTGCTTGTGCATGAGGATGGTTCAGCGTTGTCCAGATATCAATTTATTGCTGTCTTTAAGAAATGCGTACAAGGGTTGGGTCTTTCACATCTGGATTACAGCTCTCATTCTTTTAGGATTGGAGCTGCTACTGAGGCTTCTCGTTTTGGGCTCGACACTGCTTCAATTAAGAGGATTGGCCGCTAAGAGTCCAGCCGCTTTCGTTCCTATGTTAGGCTGCATTTGCTGGAATGTTGATTTCTTTATCTTGGGTTTATTTTGGGGGGGGATGTCATTCTTGTTCTGTGTGACTAATTTTCTGTTACTTTCAGGTTCTGCAAAATGTGTGGTTTGGCTTCTTGGCCATTCCTATATTTACTGGGCTGAAAGGCGTGCCTGTGTGCGTCCGAATGATAGGTATTTGGGTTTAGATCCAGATGTGGTGGAGGTACACTGGTTCGGAGTTCGTGGCCTGACCTGGCCTTTGTTTCAGGATGCGGTTCTGATATCTTGATAATTCATGCAGGGGGTAATGACATCGGGAGATATCCCATGCAGAACCTCATTAAGAACATTAAGAGGGACTTCTAATGTTTTGTACACACCCATCCTGGGCTTCTGATTATCAGGTCCGAAATTGTACAGTGGGTAAAATGGTGTCGGCGCTGAATAGGACCAGGGTTAAGATTAATAAGACAGTGGCCAAGTTTGTTCGCCTAAATGGTGGGTTGGTAGTTCGTCACCGACTGTTGGAGGATCGGGGCGCGTACATTGGAAATGATGGGGTTCACTTAACAGATGTGGGCCTGGATGTTTTTAATTTTGGCCTCCAAGAGGGCCTGGAGTTGGGTTTTCAAGTGTGGCGGGGCATGAAAATTTAAGGAGTCAAGTTTTCATGCTGTGGCGGGTCCTTGGCAACGCTATTTATGTTTTTATATATTGCTGTCTTTGACACAATATATTGGTTTTATTTTAAAGCTATGGATTTGGGCTTCTCTAAGGGGCGGACCCTGGGAAGCGTGGTGCTTTAGCATACCCGTGGTGACGCCACTGTAGCTTATATGGTCACGGCTAGTGGTTTAAGGGTATTGGTTTATTTATGTTTTGGAGGTTGTCAAGGACTTAGCCACATGACGTTAATATGTTATTTATGTTTATGATATGTTTATACTTGTTTTTTATATATTCTCAGGTTCTGTAAAATAAATCATCTAATAAAACTGTGACAAGCACCTTCCAATTTTAATTGTGTCGTTGTATATTTATTAGATAGGAGGGTGTTTGTGTGGCCCCTTGTTGCCCTTGTACCGTGATGTGAGCCCAGAGCTAAGCAGAGCTGGGCAGAGGGCGGTCATGACGGGTCTGGGCATGCAAGGGGTCATTTAGAGGGGTATTTTGGTTATAGGTTGGTGGGTGGGTTTGAGTCAGGAATTGTGCTAGGGGGTTGTGAGCATTGGGGGTGGAGTTAAGGGGATGTTTATATAGTGGGATAAGCAGGGAAGCCATTTTATGGCTTGAAAAATTTTGTCCCGCCTGCCCTCCCGTTAATTTTTCTTTTGAGCGGAGATGAGCGGTCACTATAAGCATATACACTTCCATTGCGATGCTGCCACCTAGTGGCCAGGAAGCATTTTTAGGTGTTGTTTTAGTCACAGAACCCGTGCTTACATGTTCTGAGCTGTGCAGATGCTCATGTCAGCAAAGCTCACTGCTATGTAACACTGTTCAGACAATGGTGGCTGACCCTGTTTATTGCAGGCACCGGGAAAACCGGCTCGGGCACTGTCTTTAATATTTACTTTAGTGTGCAAGAACAGTGTAGTATGGGCAAGTAATCAGTGTCGGAACATTGAATAACTCACAAAGGGACTGTTTTTAAATTTGATAAAAGGCGACTGTTCCCACCTAATGGGTTCAGGTGCAAGGGCTGCGACCCATAAATCAGCAACTATTGTGCCAGCAGGGCTGAGTAGGCCCTGAAGCCAGAGAGGGCCCATTGCTGTGGCGGTGCAGTGCAGGAACCTTCCCACAGATGATTGCTGTGAAAGAGGCAGCAATGGCTGTAACAAGTGGAAGTTGCGTGAAGCCTCCCTTTTATTTAGTTGCTGAGACGATGGGTTATCCCTGTATCAGGGAAGAGTCCGAGCTCTGTCCCAAGGAAACCAAGCTGGTAAAACCCCATTTCCTGCATTGCCTGAAATTGCCGCCATTTTGTGTAATATTTTAAGTGACTGTGCCTCTCTGCTAAGAACAGTTTTTTGTATTTCCTTTTGGTCGTTTTGCAAACATTACCGGCCTACTAAAAGAAACCTGCATCAAACCTGGGTTTCTTGTCATCATACTGCCAGTAACAATGCAAGGTCAAATACGTTACTCGCCCTCACTAGCCTTCCCTCATGCCAAATTTTATGGTCAAAAGGACCATAACAATTTTATTCTATTGGAAATAAAAGGTGGATTTCTGACTTTAGGGAACAGAGGGTAAAATAATAGACATGTTCCTCACCTCTGTACCTGAGATATGGTTGTGTTATACTAGATATTGTCTATAGAAGATATACATGTTAAAAACACATATATTCTGATGTACCAGGAAGATACTATCACACCTCTGCGGGTCTAGAGCTCATATCTAGCCTGAGTGTTATCAGTAATTAATATAAATATTAATTACCTGTCTTGTGATTCCTTTCTTGCTGCTGACAGGATTATATGTCACGTTCCTTCTTCTCACTGGGATCCGTCATCTGTAAAGAATCAAAGGTGTGATAATATGTTCCTGATACATGTTATAGACACTTATATGTATAACACACTAGGGCCATAATTATTTATCTCAGGTATAATGTACAAATAGAAAATAAAGAAAAAGATGACACTAAGGACCTGTTCACATCACCGCTGCCCTTCCGTTGAGGGATTCCGTCGGAGGTTTCCGTCGGGTTAACCTCTCAAAAATGAAACAAAATAACATGTCCCCCCTTTCCTGTGCTGTATGGCTAAACCCCGTTTTATGGTCAAAAGTAGCATAACAAGTGTATTCTATTGTAAGGCCCCTTGGGTGCCTGGAATTATGGAGCTATGGGTATATTGTTTATATAGTTTAAATTAATGGTTATTATAAATGTAATCTTAAATGGTTAACACAATTATTTTGTCTGAGTCGTTATAAAGGGTTACCAACGGCATGGAAATCCACTTTTTAAGGGATGGCTGGAGTCTGGCAGCTAGTGTCCATTTTCACAAAGCAAAGGAGCTGAAGAGCCCTTTCCAAAAGCTTATGGACTATTATTGTTGTCCCATGCTTTTTAGAGGGATGAGTTATCCTCTAAAAATAGTTCCTCCACCCCCCCTTCCCTGCATGTGGCATGGCCAGAAGTTCCCAGCTTGCAGTAAAG